>NC_068424.1:69988598-70238598 GCF_023373465.1 Oncorhynchus keta
TCTGTTTGGTCCACCATCCAGGACAATGGATCCTCTGTTTGGTCCACCACCCAGGACAATGGATCCTCTGTTTGGTCCACCATCCAGGACAATGGATCCTCTGTTTGTTCCACAACCCAGGACAATGGATCCTCTGTTTGGTCCACCATCCAGGACAATGGATCCTCTGTTTGGTCCACCACCCAGGACAATGGATCCTCTGTTTGGTCCACCACCCAGGACAATGGATCCTCTGTTTGGTCCACCATCCAGGACAATGGATCCTCTGTTTGGTCCACCATCCAGGACAATGGATCCTCTGTTTGGTCCACCACCCAGGACAATGGATCCTCTGTTTGGTCCACTACCCAGGACAATGGATCCTCTGTTTGGTCCACCACCCAGGACAATGGATCCTCTGTTTGGTCCACCACCCAGGACAATGGATCCTCTGTTTGGTCCACCACCCAGGACAATGGATCCTCTGTTTGGTCCACTACCCAGGACAATGGATCCTCTGTTTGGTCCACCACCCAGGACAATGGATCCTCTGTTTGGTCCACCATCCAGGACAATGGATCCTCTGTTTGGTCCACCACCCAGGACAATGGATCCTCTGTTTGGTCCACTACCCAGGACAATGGATCCTCTGTTTGGTCCACCACCCAGGACAATGGATCCTCTGTTTGGTCCACTACCCAGGACAATGGATCCTTTGTTTGGTCCACCACCCAGGACAATGGATCGAAACCCAGCCTGCGACCCAAAACAACGGCACCTCAGAAGGGGCAGACGGAGCGGTCTTCTGGTCAGGCTCCGTAGACGGGCACATCGCACACCGCTTCCCGAGCATACTACTCGCCAATGGCCAGTCTCTTGACAACAAGGTAGACAAAATCCGAGCAAGGGTAGCATTCCAGAGAGACATCAGAGACTGTAACGTTCTTTGTTTCATGGAAACATGGCTCACTAGAGACACGCTATCGGAGTCGGTACAGCCACCTGGTTTCTTCACGCATCGCGCCGACAAAAACAAGCATCTCTCTGATAAGAAGAAGGGCGGGGGTGTATGCTTTATGATTAACAAGACGTGGTGTGATCATAACAACATACAGCAACTCAAGTCCTTTTGTTCACCTGACCTAGAATTCCTTACAATCAAATGCTGACCGCATTATCTACTAAGAGAATTCTCTTCGATCATACAGTCATGTATATTCCCCCCCAAGCAGACACATCGACGGCCCTGACGGAACTTCATTTGACTCTATGTAAACTGGAAACCACATATCCTGAGGCCGCTTTTATTGTAGCTGGGGATTTTAGCAAGACTAATCTGAAAACAAGGCTTCCTAAATTTTATCAGCATATTGATTGCGCGACCCGGGCTGGCAAAACCCTGGATCATTGTTATTCTAACTTCCGTGACGCATATAAAGACCTCCCCCGCCCCCCTTTCGGAAAAGCTGACCACATCTCCATTTTGTTGCTCCCAGCCTATAGACAGAAACTAAAACTGGAAGCACCAATTCTCAGGTCTGTTCAACACTGGTCCGACCAATCAGATTCCACGCTTCAAGATTGCTTCGATCACGTGGACTGGGATATGTTCCGCATAGCATCGAACAACAACAATGATGATACGCTGATTCGGTGAGTGAGTTTATTAGCAAGTGCATCGGTGATGTTGTACCCACAGCGTCTATTAAAACATTCCCCAACCAGAAACCGTGGATTGATGGCAGCATTCGCGCAAAACTGAAAGCGCAAACCACTGCTTTTAATCAGGGCAAGGTGACCGGAAACATGACCGAATACAAACAGTGTAGCTATTCCCTCCGCAAGGCAATCAAACAAGCTAAGCGTCAGCATAGAGACAAAGTAGAGTCGCAATTCAACGGCTCAGACACAAGAGGTATGTGGCAGGGTCTACAGTCAACCACGGACTACAAAAGAAAAACCAGCCCCATCGTGGCCCATGATGTCTTGCTCCCAGACAAACTGAACAACTTCTTTGCTCGCTTTGAGGACAATACAGTGCCACTAACATGGCCCGCTACCAAAACCTGTGGGCTCTCCTTCACTGCAGCCAGCGCGAGTAAAACATTTAAACGTGTTAACCCTCGCAAGGCTGCAGGCCCAGACGGCATCCCCAGCCGCGTCCTCAGAGCATCCGCAGACCAGCTGGCTGGTGTGTTTACAGACATATTCAATCAAACCTTATCCCAGTCTGCTGTTCCCACATGCTTCAAGAGGGCCACCATTGCTCCTGTTCCCAAGAAAGCTAAGGTAACTGAGCTAAATGACTACCGCCCTGTAGCACTCACTTCCATCATCATGAAGTGTTTTGAGAGACTTGTCAAGGACCATATCACCTCCACCCTACCTGACACCCTAGACACATTCCAATTTGCTTACCGCCCCAATAGGTCCACAGACGATGCAATCACACTGCACACTGCCCTAATCTAGCTGGACAAGAGGAATACCTATGTAAGAATGCTGTTCATTGACTACAGCTCAGCATTTAACACCGCAGTACCCTCCAAACTTGTCTCGACCCGGGTCCTGGACTTCCTGACGGGCCACCCCTAGGTGGTGAGGGTAGGTAACAACATCTCCACCCCGCTAATCCTCAACACTGGGGCCCCACAAGGGTGCGTTCTCAGCCCTCTCCTGTACTCCCTGTTCACCTATGACTGCGTGGCCACGCACGCCTCCAACTCAATCATCAAGTTTGCAGACAACACTACAGTGGTAGGCTTAATTACCAACAACGACGAGACAGCCTACAGGGAGGAGGTGAGGGCCCTCGGTGTCAGGAAAATAACCTCTTACTCAATGTCAACAAAACAAAGGAGATGATCGTGGACTTCAGGAAACAGCAGAGGGAGCAGCCCCCTATTCACATCGACGGGACAGTATTGTAGAAGGTGGGAAGTTTTAAGTTCCTCGGCGTACACATCACGGACAAACTGAAATGGTCCACCCACACAGACAGCGTGGTGAAGAAGACGCAGCAGCGCCTCTTCAACCTCAGGAGGCTGAAGAAAATCAGCTTGTCACCAAAAACACTCACAAACTTTTACAAATGAACAATCGAGAGCATCCTGTCGGGCTGCATCACCGCCTGGTACGGCAACTGCTCCGCCCACAACCACAAGGCTCTCCATAGGGTAGTGAGGTCTGCACAACGCATCACCGGGAGCAAACTACCTGCCCTCCAGGACACCTACACCACCCAATGTCACAGGAAGGCCAAAAAATATCATCAAGGACAACAACCACCTGAGTAACTAACTGCCTGTTCATCCCGTTACCATCCAGAAGGCAAGGTCAGTACAGGTGCATCAAAGCGGGGACCGAGAGACTGAAAAACAGCTTCTATCCCAAGGCCATCAGACTGTTAAACAGCCATCACTAACATTGAGAGGCCGCTGCCAACATACTGACTCAACTCCAGCCTCTTTAATAATGGAAAATGTATGTAATAAATGTATCACTAGCCACTTTAAACAATGCCACTTATATAATGTTTACATACCCTACATTACTCATCTCATATGTATATACTGTACTCTATACCATCTATTGCATCTTGCCTGTGCCATTCGGCCATCACTCATTCATATATTTTTATGTACATATTCTTATTCATTCCTTTACACTAGGTAGTTGTTGTGAAATTGTTAGGTTAGATTACTTGTTAGATATTACTGCATGGTCGGAACTAGAAGCACAAGCATTTCGCTACACATTAACATCTGCTAACCATGTGTATGTGACAAATAAAATTGGATTTGATTTCAAATTCGATTTGATTTGATTCTGCTGTCCATATCAATTTTTTTCAGGACAAATTATGTTGAACTTCTCTTCCTCAGCTAACTCCATTACTTTAATCCAAACATGTGTGTGTATGTTATCATGTGTGTGTATGTTATCATGTGTGTGTATGTTATCATGTGTGTGTATGTTATCATGTGTGTGTATGTTATCATGTGTGTGTATGTTATCATGTGTGTGTATGTTATCATGTGTGTGTATGTTATCATGTGTGTGTATGTTATCATGTGTGTGTATGTTATCATGTGTGTGTATGTTATCATGTGTGTGTATGTTATCATGTGTGTGTATGTTATCATGTGTGTGTATGTTATCATGTGTGTGTATGTTATCATGTGTGTGTATGTTATCATGTGTGTGTGTGTTATCATGTGTCTGTGCCTATGTTTGTGTTACTTCACAGTCCCCGCTGTTTCATAAGGTGTATTTTTACCTGCTTTTTAAATCTGATTCTACTTCTTGCACCAGTTACCTGATGTGGAATAGAGTTCCATGTAGTCATGGCTCTATGTAGTACTGTGCGCCTCCCATAGTCTGTTCTGGACTTGGGGACTGTGAAGATATCTCTGGTGGCATGTTTTGTGGGTTTGTCAGTGATGTGTACGCCAAGGAACTTGAAGCTTTCCACCTAATCCACTGTGGTCCCGTCAATGTGGATAGGGGGGTGCTCCCTCTTCTGTTTCCTGAAGTCCAGCAGGCTGACCTCGGTCGTCAGGTGAACTGTGTTTCCTCCGACACATTGGTGCAGCTGGCTTCCGGGTTAAGCGGGCGGGTCTTAAGAAGCATGGTTTGGTGGGTCATGTTTCGGAGGACGCATGACTCGACCTTCGCCTCTCCTGAGACCATTGGGGAGTTGCAGCTATGAGACAAGATCACAATTAGATATCTCCACATTGGGGTGAAAAAGGGTGTATAACATTTTTAAAAACGGTTTCCTTCCTCTCCGGCAACTGAGTTAGGAAGGACGCCTGTATATGTGTAGTGACTGGGTGTATAGATACACCGTCCAAAGTGTAATTAATAACTTCACCATGCTCAAAGAGATATTCAATGTCTGTTTTTTGTTACCCATCTACTAACATGTGCCTTTCTTTGTGAGGCATTGGAAAACCTCCACGATCTTTGTGGTTGAATCTGTGTTTGAAATGAACTACTCAACTAAGGGACTAAGGTAGTCATTAAACAATCATGTTGAACACTATTATTGCACACAGTCCATGCAACGTATTATATGACTTGTTAAGCGCATTTTTACCCCCGAACATATTTAGGCTTGCCATAAAAAAGGTGTTGAATACTTATTGACTCAAGCTTTTAATTTTTTATTAATTTGTAAAAATGTCAAATAACATGATTCCACTTAGACATTATGGGGTATTATGTGTAGGCCAGTGACACTAAATCTTAATTTAATCCATCTTAAACCCAGGCTGTAACACAACAAAATGTGGAAAAAGTCAAGGGGTGTGACTTGGAGCTGTACATTTGCTCCTTTCTCTCTATCTGATTATCTCTGCCAGTCTATGGACCTCTGCCTCATATGCTTGAAAATGCCATCACGCTCGTGTGAAGGAAGAATGCACACTCACTTGCCTGCTCACTCACCCTCGCTAACACCCTCGCTAACACACACACACACACACACACACACACACACACGCGCGCGCACGCACGCGCGCACGCACGCACGCACGCACGCACGCACGCACGCACGCACGCACGCACGCACGCACGCACGCACGCACACACACACACACACACACACACACACACACACACACACACACACACACACACACACACACACACACACACACACACACACACACACACACACACACACACACACACACACGACTAAACCATGTCTAATCCTCGGTGTGTGTTTGTGCATGTGCGGTTTGTCCTTCTGTCTGTGTGTGCTTCTGCATGTGTGCATGTGGGGGGTGTGTGAGCCATGTTAACGAAGCCTCTGTCTGTCTATTCCCCCAATGTCCTCTCAGGCATATTATTATTGCCTTCCTCAGGTCATTGATAGTGCTTACAGATGGCTCAGCCAGATAGCTTATTCCAACATAGACAGCAGCTGACCTACAGTATTCTACCATACACAACTTCTAGCATATTGAGAAAAATATTACTTTAATAAAATAATTTAAAACACATATTGGGCAAAGTCACACATGATGAACATGTAACAGAACAGGAACAGTTGGGCAAAGTCACACATGAACATGTAACAGAACAGGAACAGTTGGGCAAAGTCACACATGATAAACACGTAACAGAACAGGAACATTTGGGCAAAGTCACACATGATGAACATGTAACAGAACAGGAACAGTTGGGCAAAGTCACACATGATAAATATGTAACTGAACAGGAACAGTTGGGTAAAGTCACACATGATAAACATGTAACAGAACAGGAACAGTTGGGCAAAGTCACACATGAACATGTAACAGAACAGGAACAGTTGGGCAAAGTCACACATGAACATGTAACAGAACAGGAACAGTTGGGCAAAGTCACACATGATAAACATGTAACAGAACAGGAACATTTGGGCAAAGTCACACATGATGAACATGTAACAGAACAGGAACAGTTGGGCAAAGTCACACATGAACATGTAACAGAACAGGAACAGTTGGGCAAAGTCACACATGAACATGTAACAGAACAGGAACAGTTGGGCAAAGTCACACATGAACATGTAACAGAACAGGAACAGTTGGGCAAAGTCACACATGAACATGTAACAGAACAGGAACATTTGGGCAAAGTCACACATGAACATGTAACAGAACAGGAACAGTTGGGCAAAGTCACACATGATAAACATGTAACAGAACAGGAACAGTTGGGCAAAGTCACACATGAACATGTAACAGAACAGGAACAGTTGGGCAAAGTCACACATGAACATGTAAAACATGTAACAGGGAACAGTTGGGCAAAGTCACACATGAACATGTAACAGAACAGGAACAGTTGGGCAAAGTCACACATGATAAACATGTAACAGAACAGGAACAGTTGGGCAAAGTCACACATGATGAACATGTAACAGAACAGGAACAGTTGGGCAAAGTCACACATGAACATGTAACAGAACAGGAACAGTTGTCACAATGAACATGTCACAGGAACATGATGAACATGTAACAGAACAGGAACAGTTGGGCAAAGTCACACATGAACATAAATAAAGTCACACATGAACATGTAACAGAACAGGAACAGTTGGGCAAAGTCACACATGATGAACATGTAACAGAACAGGAACAGTTGGGCAAAGTCACACATGAACATGTAACAGAACAGGAACATTGGGCAAAGTCACACATGATGAACATGTAACAGAACAGGAACAGTTGGGCAAAGTCACACATGATGAACATGTAACAGAACAGGAACAGTTGGGCAAAGTTGGGCAAAGTCACACATGAACATGTAACATGTAACAGAACAGGAACAGGAACAGTTGGGCAAAGTCACACATGATGAACATGTAACAGAACAGGAACAGTTGGGCAAAGTCACACATGAACATGTAACAGAACAGGAACAGTTGGGCAAAGTCACACATGATAAACATGTAACAGAACAGGAACAGTTGGGCAAAGTCACACATGATGAACATGTAACAGAACATGGAACAGGAACAGTTGGGCAAAGTCACACATGATAAACATGTAACAGAACAGGAACATTTGGGCAAAGTCACACATGATGAACATGTAACAGAACAGGAACAGTTGGGCAAAGTCACACATGAACATGTAACAGAACAGGAACAGTTGGGCAAAGTCACACATGATAAACATGTAACAGAACAGGAACAGTTGGGCAAAGTCACACATGAACATGTAACAGAACAGGAACAGTTGGGCAAAGTCACATGAACATGTAACAGAACAGGAACAGTTGGGCAAAGTCACACATGATAAACATGTAACAGAACAGGAACAGTTGGGCAAAGTCACACATGATGAACATGTAACAGAACAGGAACAGTTGGGTCACACATGAACATGTAACAGAACAGGAACAGTTGGGCAAAGTCACACATGAACATGTAACAGAACAGGAACAGTTGGGCAAAGTCACACATGAACATGTAACAGAACAGGAACAGTTGGGCAAAGTCACACATGAACATGTAACAGAACAGGAACAGTTGGGCAAAGTCACACATGAACATGTAACAGAACAGGAACAGTTGGGCAAAGTCACACATGATAAACATGTAACAGAACAGGAACAGTTGGGCAAAGTCACACATGAACATGTAACAGAACAGGAACAGTTGGGCAAAGTCACACATGAACATGTAACAGAACAGGAACAGTTGGGCAAAGTCACACATGAACATGTAACAGAACAGGAACAGTTGGGCAAAGTCACACATGAACATGTAACAGAACAGGAACAGTTGGGCAAAGTCACACATGATAAACATGTAACAGAACAGGAACAGTTGGGCAAAGTCACACATGAACATGTAACAGAACAGGAACAGTTGGGCAAAGTCACACATGAACATGTAACAGAACAGGAACAGTTGGGCAAACACATGATCACAGAACAGGAACAGTTGGGCAAAGTCACACATGAACATGTAACAGAACAGGAACAGTTGGGCAAAGTCACACATGATGAACATGTAACAGAACAGGAACAGTTGGGCAAAGAACATCACACAGGAACAGTTGAAAGTCACACATGAAACATGTAACAGAACAGGAACAGTTGGGCAAAGTCACACATGATGAACATGTAACAGAACAGGAACAGTTGGGCAAAGTCACACATGAACATGTAACAGAACAGGAACAGTTGGGCAAAGTCACACATGAACAGAACAGGAACAGTGATACATGTAACAGAACAGGAACAGTTGGGCAAAGTCACACATGTGTAACAGAACAGGAACATGAAAGTCACACATGAACATGTAACAGAACAGGAACATTTGGGCAAAGTCACACATGATGAACATGTAACAGAACAGGAACAGTTGGGCAAAGTCACACATGTAACAGAACAGGAACAGTTGAACAGGAACATTTGGGCAAAGTCACACATGATGAACATGTAACAGAACAGGAACAGTTGGGCAAAGTCACACATGATAAACATGTAACAGAACAGGAACAGTTGGGCAAAGTCACACATGATGTAACATTGGGCAAAGTAACAGAACAGGAACAGTTGGGCAAAGTCACACATGATGAACATGTAACAGAACAGGAACAGTTGGGCAAAGTCACACATGTATAACAGGAACAGTTGGGCAAAGTCACACATGATGAACATGTAACAGAACAGGAACAGTTGGGCAAAGTCACACATGAACATGTAACAGAACAGGAACAGTTGGGCAAAGTCACACATGATGAACATGTAACACAGAACAGTTGGGCAAAGTCACACATGAACATGTAACAGAACAGGAACAGTTGGGCAACATGATACATGTAACAGAACAGGAACAGTTGGGCAAAGTCACACATGAACATGTAACAGAACAGGAACAGTTGGGCAAAGTCACACATGAACATGTAACAGAACAGGAACAGTTGGGCAAAGTCAGAACAGGAACAGTGAAAGTCACACATGATGTAACAGAACAGGAACAGTTGGGCAAAGTCACACATGATGAACATGTAACAGAACAGGAACAGTTGGGCAAAGTCACACATGAACATGTAACAGAACAGGAACAGTTGGGCAAAGTCACACATGATGAACATGTAACAGAACAGGAACAGTTGGGCAAGTCAAAGTCAGAACAGGAACAGTTGGGCAAAGTCACACATGATGAACATGTAACAGAACAGGAACAGTTGGGCAAAGTCACACATGATGAACATGTAACAGAACAGGAACAGTTGGGCAAAGTCACACATGAACATGTAACAGAACAGGAACAGTTGGGCAAAGTCACACATGAACATGTAACAGAACAGGAACAGTTGGGCAAAGTCACACATGATGAACATGTAACAGAACAGGAACATTTGGGCAAAGTCACACATGATAAATATGTAACAGAACAGGAACAGTTGGGCAAAGTCACACATGATGAACATGTAACAGAACAGGAACATTTGGGCAAAGTCACACATGATAAATATGTAACAGAACAGGAACAGTTGGGCAAAGTCACACATGATGAACATGTAACAGAACAGGAACAGTTGGGCAAAGTCACACATGATGAACATGTAACAGAACAGGAACAGTTGGGCAAAGTCACACATGATGAACATGTAACAGAACAGGAACAGTCACACATGATGAACATGTAACAGAACAGGAACAGTTGGGCAAAGTCACACATGAACATGTAACAGAACAGGAACAGTTGGGCAAAGTCACACATGATGAACATGTAACATGTAACAGAACAGGAACAGTTGGGCAAAGTCACACATGACAAACATGTAACAGAACAGGAACAGTTGGGCAAAGTCACACATGAACATGTAACAGAACAGGAACAGTTGGGCAACACACATTGTAACAGAACAGGAACAAAAGTCACACATGATGAACATGTAACAGAACAGGAACAGTTGGGCAAAGTCACACATGAACATGTAACAGAACAGGAACAGTTGGGCAAAGTCACACATGAACATGTAACAGAACAGGAACAGTTGGGCAAAGTCACAGAACAGGAACAGTGAAAGTCACACATGAACATGTAACAGAACAGGAACAGTTGGGCAAAGTCACACATGAACATGTAACAGAACAGGAACAGTTGGGCAAAGTCACACATGAACATGTAACAGAACAGGAACAGTTGGGCAAAGTCACACATGATGAACATGTAACAGAACAGGAACATTTGGGCAAAGTCACACATGATAAATATGTAACAGAACAGGAACAGTTGGGCAAAGTCACACATGATGAACATGTAACAGAACAGGAACATTTGGGCAAAGTCACACATGATGAACATGTAACAGAACAGGAACAGTTGGGCAAAGTCACACATGATGAACATGTAACAGAACAGGAACAGTTGGGCAAAGTCACACATGATGAACATGTAACAGAACAGGAACAGTTGGGCAAAGTCACACATGAACATGTAACAGAACAGGAACAGTTGGGCAAAGTCACACATGATGAACATGTAACAGAACAGGAACAGTTGGGCAAAGTCACACATGAACATGTAACAGAACAGGAACAGTTGGGCAAAGTCACACATGATAAACATGTAACAGAACAGGAACAGTTGGGCAAAGTCACACATGATGAACATGTAACAGAACAGGAACAGTTGGGCAAAGTCACACATGAACATGTAACAGAACAGGAACAGTTGGGCAAAGTCACACATGATGAACATGTAACAGAACAGGAACAGTTGGGCAAAGTCACACATGAACATGTAACAGAACAGGAACAGTTGGGCAAAGTCACACATGATGAACATGTAACAGAACAGGAACAGTTGGGCAAAGTCACACATGAACATGTAACAGAACAGGAACAGTTGGGCAAAGTCACACATGATGAACATGTAACAGAACAGGAACAGTTGGGCAAAGTCACACATGATAAACATGTAACAGAACAGGAACAGTTGGGCAAAGTCACACATCATGTAACAGAACAGGAACAGTTGGGCAAAGTCACACATGATGAACATGTAACAGAACAGGAAAGTCAGTGTAACAGAACAGGAAAGTTGGGCAAAGTCACACATGAACATGTAACAGAACAGGAACAGTTGGGCAAAGTCACACATGATGAACATGTAACAGAACAGGAACATTTGGGTAAAGTCACACATGATAAATATGTAACAGAACAGGAACAGTTGGGCAAAGTCACACATGATGAACATGTAACAGAACAGGAACATTTGGGCAAAGTCACACATGATAAATATGTAACAGAACAGGAACAGTTGGGCAAAGTCACACATGATGAACATGTAACAGAACAGGAACAGTTGGGCAAAGTCACACATGATGAACATGTAACAGAACAGGAACAGTTGGGCAAAGTCACACATGATGAACATGTAACAGAACAGGAACATTTGGGCAAAGTCACACACGATGAACATGTAACAGAACAGGAACAGTTGGGCAAAGTCACACATGAACATGTAACAGAACAGGAACAGTTGGGCAAAGTCACACATGAACATGTAACAGAACAGGAACAGTTGGGCAAAGTCACACATGAACATGTAACAGAACAGGAACAGTTGGGCAAAGTCACACATGACAAACATGTAACAGAACAGGAACAGTTGGGAAAAGTCACACATGAACATGTAACAGAACAGGAACAGTTGGGCAAAGTCACACATGAACATGTAACAGAACAGGAACATTTGGGCAAAGTCACACATGATGAACATGTAACAGAACAGGAACAGTTGGGCAAAGTCACACATGAACATGTAACAGAACAGGAACAGTTGGGCAAAGTCACACATGATAAACATGTAACAGAACAGGAACAGTTGGGCAAAGTCACACATGAACAGGAACAGTTGGGCAAAGTCACACATGAACATGAACATGTAACAGAACAGGAACAGTTGGGCAAAGTCACACATGATGAACATGTAACAGAACAGGAACAGTTGGGCAAAGTCACACATGATGAACATGTAACAGAACAGGAACATTTGGGCAAAGTCACACATGATAAATATGTAACGGAACAGGAACAGTTGGGCAAAGTCACACATGATGAACATGTAACAGAACAGGAACATTTGGGCAAAGTCACACATGATGAACATGTAACAGAACAGGAACAGTTGGGCAAAGTCACACATGATGAACATGTAACAGAACAGGAACATTTGGGCAAAGTCACACATGAACATGTAACAGAACAGGAACAGTTGGGCAAAGTCACACATGATGAACATGTAACAGAACAGGAACAGTTGGGCAAAGTCACACATGATGAACATGTAACAGAACAGGAACAGTTGGGCAAAGTCACACATGAACTTACTTACTTAGTGACTTTATTGTCTTCATGGGGAAATGTTGTTGCAGTGTCATGTACAACATTTTAAGTGGCGTTTAAATACAAAAAAAAATTGACAATACAACGTTCATAACAGTTACATACCAATAAAAACAATAATAAGAAGAAATAAGAAATAAAACATTTAAAAAAAATAAAAGACTAGCCTGCTGGCCGAAGGTAACATTCGCCTGAGTTATTTAGGAGAGATATCACACCTGGCACAATGATTGTTCTGTTTTTCCTGCTGAGGGGGGCCCTATACCTGTGGCTTGGGTCTAAAATGATTTTGTAAACCTTACGGAGGGCCCTGACCATAAAGATCTCCTCCAGGCCTGTCTGTTTGACTCCAAATATCTTGCTTGCTGTGGTGATAATCCTTCTCAGCATATTTCTCTGGCTGACAGTGGCATTGCCAAACCAACAAACAATATAAAAAGTTAAAATACTCTCAATAAAGGATTTGTAAAACAGAGTCAATATAGTAGAGCCTACATTAAAAGATCCCAACTTTTTGAGAAAGTCTCTGTTGGCTCTTTTTGTAGATCAGATCTGTACATTTACTCCACTGAAGCTTATTGTCCAAAAGGACACCCAGATATTTATATTCCTCTACAATTTCTATATTCGGACCTCTGATAGATGTTGCAGAGGTAGGTGTTGTACGCTTCCTGAAGTCTATGCACATCTCTTTGGTCTTGTTGGTATTGAGGACCAAGTGTGACTCCTCACACGACTCTACAAAGTCATCTAGGACCGGGCCATGATGTTCCTCGTCATCATGCAACAGGTTGATCAAGGCAGTGTCATCAGCGAACTTAACGAGGTGTCTGTCAGTATGGGAACTAGTACAACTATTAGTGGCTCAGGAAGTCTAACAGCCACAAAACCAGCCCCCCATCTAAGGAGAAGTCCCAAATAAGTCTCTGTGCCAGAATGTAAGGCTGTTGGACTTCCTGAGCCAACAGGAATGTAAGTCACACATGATGAACATGTAACAGAACAGGAACAGAAAGCAGAAGGAACAGAAAGGGCCCATATTACACACACAGACACACACACGACTAGACATGGTTTACGCTTCACTAGCCTCTCTCCTTGTTAACAGGAAATGCACTGCATAGGGAATACGGTGCCATTTGGGATGTACCCAGGGAGTTGAATAAGTACAGAAGAGGGTTTGGCATGAGTTTATTTCTTCATTTGTTCTCCAGCATCACAAAAATAACCCTACGTATGAGAAGCACATAAGCATTAACTAATTGGCCTGGACGGATCAGAATACCCCTGGGGAACAATCTCTGTTAGCACTGCAGAGAGAGAGAGAGAGAGAGAGAGAGAGAGAGAGAGAGAGAGAGAGAGAGAGAAAATTGAATTCCCAGCTCACAGAAGCCTGTATTTGGAGGTGATTGATATATCTTTGTTAACAATGTATGACTGAAAACATAGAACACAGAGCAGATCAACAAGGCCAAAACACAGTGCCAGGACCACTTGGCATCACCGTATGATGAGGCTGGCATTGTTCCACCTGTTGGGCACCACCCTGAAAGTATATCGCTGTTGAGGTACTGTGTGTTTGTTAGCCACCGTCTGTCTGTCTTTCTCTGTCTCTCTCTGTCGCTGTCTGTCTCTGCCTCTACCTCTCTGTCACTCTCTCTGAGGAGGTTTGTTGCCGTCTTCATCTTATGTAACAGAATCATCCAGATTCCTTGGATCCTCTGTCCGCCTGCTCTCATTATGTGAACCGTAGCAGCACTGCCAGAGATGCACACAGAGCCCTAATGGGTGATAATGAGCTGCTCAGCTTCAACACTGCCCCCAAAACACAGAGCTGTGCAACTGCAACTGCACCGCCACAGGCCCCAGTTAAAGGCAAGCAGCACTGCCACAGTCCCCAAGCCCCAGTTAAAGACCAGCAGCACTGCCACAGTCCCAAAGGCCCAGTTAAAGACGGGTAGCACCGCCATAGATCCCCAAGCCCCAGTTAAAGACGGGCAGCACTGCCACAGTCCCCCAAGCCCCAGTTTAAGACTGGCAGCACCGCCACAGTCCCCCAAGCCCCAGTTTAAGACCAGCAGCACTGCCACAGTCCCCCAAGCCCCAGTTAAAGACCGGCAGCACTGCCACAGTCCCCCAAGACCCAGTTAAAGACCAGTAGCACCGCCACAGTCACCCAAGCCCCAGTTAAAGACCGGCAGCACCGCCACAGTCCCCAAGACCCAGTTAAAGACCGGCAGCACCGCCACAGTCCCCCAAGCTCCAGTTTAAGACCAGCAGCACCGCCACAGTCCACCAAGCCCCAGTTTAAGACCGGCAGCACCGCCACAGCCCCCCAAGCCCCAGTTAAAGACCGGCAGCACCGCCACAGTCCCAGAAGCATTTAAGACTAGTTGGACACAACCTCAACACGTATTAAAATGTATATTTGCCTGGAAATCTATGTTTGTTAGACTTTTCTATAGAATCACAGAGTCAACCAAGCTTAGTCATTTTTCAATTGTTTAATTGTGTATTGTGCATTGAGTTTAGAACTGTTTTGCCCATTACTTATGACTCTGACGAGGGGAGATTAGTGAGGTTCCGTTTTGAATGGGCTACCGAGTGGCGCAGCGGACTAAGGCACTGCATCTCAGTGCTAGAGGCGTAACTACAGACCCTGGTTTGATTCCAGGCTGTATCACAACCGGCTGTGATTGGGAGTCCCATAGGGCGATGCACAATAGGCCCAGCGTCATCCGGGTTAAGGTTTAGCCGGGGTAGGCCGTCTTTGAAATTAAGAATTTGTTCTTAACTGACTTGGCAAGTCAAATGAAGGTAAAATTAAACAATGTATACATACAATAGCTCACTATTCACTATGTAGGGCACTATATGGCTCTGTGTCAAAAGGAGTGTACTACATTGGGAATAGGGTGCCAATTCGTCAGAACCTGTATCCATGGGTTACCGCCCCGTTGAGGCCCAAGCTGGAATCAAACTGTGAGAAAGTGATGTATTCATGTAACCCTTAATGCAGCAGAACTCATCAGGCCTCACATGTACAATATACATTGATCAAGCTGGAATCAAACTGTGAGAAAGTGAGGGAGAGAGGTATGAGGGTATGAGGGTGTGAGGGAGAGAGATGTGAGGGAGAAAGGTATGAGGGTGTGAGGGAGAGAGGTATGAGGGTGTGAGGCAGAGAGGTATGAGGGTGTGAGGGAGAGAGGTATGAGGGTGTGAGGGAGAGAGATGTGAGGGAGAGAGGTATGAGGGAGAGAGGTATGAGGGTGTGAGGGAGAGAGGTGTGAGGGAGGAAGGCTGTGAGGGAGAAAGGTATGAGGGAGAGAGATGTGAGGTAGAGAAGTATGAGGGAGAGAGGTACAAGGTATGATGGAGAGAGGTATGAGGGAGGAAGGGTGTGAGGGAGAGAGGTGTGAGGGAGAGAGGTGTTAGGGAGGAAGGGTGTGAGTGAGAGAGGTATGTGGGAGAGAGGCATGAGGGAGAGAGGCGTGATGGAGAGAGGTGTGAGGGAGAGAGGTGTTAGGGAGGAAGGGTGTGAGTGAGAGAGGTATGAGGGAGAGAGGTATGAGGGAGGGAGGCATGAGGGAGAGAGGCGTGATGGAGAGAGGTGTGAGGGAGAGAGGTGTTAGGGAGGAAGGGTGTGAGTGAGAGAGGAATGAGGGAGAGAGGTATGAGGGAGGGAAGCATGAGGGAGAGAGGCGTGAGGGAGAGAGGTATGAGGGAGAGAGGTGTGAGAGAATGTTGCATACCATTTTTCTTTGAAAACTTTCTGTATCTCACAGCACAGATTGTGTCCTGAAGGTGAAACTTTGACTGAATGTCATATTGAGAAATAACAGGAGAGAAGTGTAGTGGTGCTGTGTACGTAAAGACAACAACCACACTGGCTGTAGTGGTGCTGTGTACGTGAAGACAACAACCACACTGGCTGTAGTGGTGCTATGTACGTAAAGACAACAACCACACTGGCTGTAGTGGTGCTATGTAAGTAAAGACAACAACCACACTGGCTGTAGTGGTGCTATGTTCGTAGGAACAACCACATTGGCTGTAGTGGTGCTGTGTACGTAAAGACAACAACCACACTGGCTGTAGTGGTGCTGTGTACGTAAAGACAACAACCACACTGGCTGTAGTGGTGCTGTGTATGTAAAGACAACAACCACACTGGCTGTAGTGGTGCTGTGTATGTTCACTGGCTGTAGTGGTGCTGTGTATGTAAAGACAACAACCACACTGGCTGTAGTGGTGCTGTGTATGTAAAGGCTGTACTGTGTAAAAGACAACCCACACTGGCTGTAGTGGTGCTGTGTATGTAAAGACAACCACACCACACAACAACCACACTGGCTGTGGTGCTGTGTAGACAACAACCACACTGGCTGTAGTGGTGCTGTGTACGTAAAGACAACAACCACACTGGCTGTAGTGGTGCTGTGTATGTAAAGACAACAACCACACTGGCTGTAGTGGTGCTGTGTAAGACAACAACCACACTGGCTGTAGTGGTGCTGTGTATAAAGACAACAACCACACTGGCTGTAAAGACAACAACCACACTGGCTGTAGTGGTGCTGTGTATGTAAAGACAACAACCACACTGGCTGTAGTGGTGCTGTGTACGTAAAGACAACAACCACACTGGCTGTAGTGGTGCTGTGTATGTAAAGACAACAACCACACTGGCTGTAGTGGTGCTGTGTACGTAAAGACAACAACCACACTGGCTGTAGTGGTGCTGTGTATGTAAAGACAACAACCACACTGGCTGTAGTGGTGCTGTGTACGTAAAGACAACAACCACACTGGCTGTAATGGTGCTGTGTATGTAAAGACAACAACCACACTGGCTGTAGTGGTGCTGGCTGTAGTGGTGCTGTAAAGACAACAACCACACTGGCTGTAGTGGTGCTGTGTATGTAAAGACAACAACCACACTGGCTGTAGTGGTGCTGTGTATGTAAAGACAACAACCACACTGGCTGTAGTGGTGCTGTGTATGTAAAGACAACAACCACACTGGCTGTAGTGGTGCTGTGTATGTAAAGACAACAACCACACTGGCTGTAATGGTGCTGTGTATGTAAAGACAACAACCACACTGGCTGTAGTGGTGCTGTGTATGTAAAGACAACAACCACACTGGCTGTAGTGGTGCTGTGTATGTAAAGACAACAACCACACTGGCTGTAGTGGTGCTGTGTATGTAAAGACAACAACCACACTGGCTGTAGTGGTGCTGTGTACGTAGACTTGATTGTATTGTTGAGGCAATATGGTGTTTTTCTGTGTCCACACATCTGTTTACACCCTCTCTCTACAACTTCTCTACCTCCTTTACACTATTCTTCTCTTTCCACTCTTCCTCTCTTTACACTCTTCCTCTGTTTATACTCTTCCTCTCTTTATACTCTTCCTCTCTTTATACTCTTCCTCTCTTTACACTCTTCCTCTGTTTATACTCTTCCTCTGTTTATACTCTTCCTCTCTTTCCACTCTTCCTCTCTTTATACTCTTCCTCTCTTTATACTCTTCCTCTCTTTATACTCTTCCTCTCTTTCCACTCTTCCTCTCTTTATACTCTTCCTCTCTTTCCACTCTTCCTTTCTTTACACCCTTCCACTCTTTCCACTCTTCCTCTCTTTCCACTCTTCCTCTCTTTCCACTCTTCCTCTCTTTACACTCTTCCTCTATTTCCACTCTTCCTCTCTTTACACTCTTCTTCTCTTTACACTCTTCCTCTCTTTACACTCTTCCTCTCTTTACACTCTTCCTCTCTTTACACTCTTCCTCTCTATCCTTCTCTCTCTTATCTTTAGCTCTCTTCTATCTGGAGAGAATGGCTGGAGAGAAAAGGAAACCGAACAATTGAAGAATTGTGAGATATGACATCTGCTAGGGTTAAATTATTATTTTGTCTTCGCAGGCAAAGGGTAGAAACCCCTCAGGCACTGACTGATCTAGGAACAGCTTACACTTCCCAAAACCCAGTCTTAACCATAAGGGGTGAAGATACAAAATTGACCTCAGATCACCTCAGATCACCTTCTAGGTACATCTTCACCCTAGTCACCCTGTTGACCCAATCACATATTCAGTTGACCATGCTTCCTCCTAAATGGCACCCTATTCCCTACGTAGTGCACTACTTGTGAGCAGGGCCTGATAAAACATTTGTAGGCAATATAAGGAATAGCACCAGAAAAGGAAAAAAGCTGTCATGCTTATAAAGGCCTCTCTCTTTAATCTCTCTAACTTCCTGTTCCTGTTCTCATCCTCCAGCCATCTGCATGTGTCTTGTTTGTTAGCTTGGCTGGTTCCTCTCAGTGCAATCAGCTCTGGGGTTATTCATCAACACACACACTCACACACTTGCAAAAACACACACATTGCGCACAAACACATTGCTCATAAACACATGCACATACCTGTACGAACACACACACACACATGCACGCAGGCACATACACACTGAGGTTATTCAAACACAGCCTGGCATAAATGAAACATAACAAGAGGTGTCGTCTCAGCCGCCCAGCTGCCTCTTTTTGGTTTGTCCCAAACGGCACCATATTGCCTTTTTGCTGCACTACTCTTGACCAGAGCCCTGTGCACTATAACGAGAATAGGGTGACATCTGGGATACATCCTCTGTCTCACAGTTTAATATTCCTTTTCTATTTTATTTTATTTCTGGCACTGTGAAGCGAGACCTTGTTTTTCTGTGACTCTCCTGACCTGCAGCGCTTCAGCATTACTTTGACTTGACAGGATCCTGACAGACAGACAGATGCACAGACAGACACAGAGGCAGATGTTTATTTCCCCTTAACTCTGATTGGACAAATGAATAGTGTGTAGCAGTCATTTCCCTATCTCCAGGGCGATCTGAAAGCGTGTAAACAAACTTAGCCTGAGGTAATGTTAATTTCCTTCTACTGTTGGAGACTGTTCGTTTTACATAATGATTACATGGCTTTGATTTGACTAACTGTGTCCTCTTTGTTGGACAGGGGTAGTAGACTGATATGGGATAGATTGGGTTCAAGTAGAGTTTGAGTCCTGCTAACAAGTCATTATGCATCAGTCTTGTAGAGTGTGCCGACTGCTGAGCCAATGTGATTGGTTGTAATATGGAACATCCGGTTGCCATGCTAATTCTTCTTTCCACTCCTTTCCTCTTTTGACCTCACCCTCTCACCTTCCCCCCCTACTCACAAGGCAGGCAATACGCTCGACCTCATCTTTACTAGATGCTGTTCTTCCACTAACCTCATTGCAACTCCCCTCCAAGTCTCCGACCACTACCTTGTATCCTTTTCCCTCTCGCTCTCATCCAACACTTCCCACACTGCCCCTACTCGGATGGTATCGCGCTGTCCCAACCTTCGCTCTCTCTCCCCCGCTCTCTCCTCTTCCATCCTATCATCTCTTCCCTCTGCTCAAACCTTCTCCAACCTATCTCCTGATTCTGCCTCCTCAACCCTCCTCTCCTCCCTTTCTGCATCCTTTGACTCTCTATGTCCCCTATCTTCCAGGCCGGCTCGGTCCTCCCCTCCCGCTCCGTGGCTCGACGACTCATTGCGAGCTCACAGAACAGGGCTCCGGGCAGCCGAGCGGAAATGGAGGAAAACTCGCCTCCCTGCGGACCTGGCATCCTTTCGCTCCCTCCTCTCTACATTTTCCTCCTCTGTCTCTGCTGCTAAAGCCCCTTTCTACCACTCTAAATTCCAAGCATCTGCCTCTAACCCTAGGAAGCTCTTTGCCACCTTCTCCTCCCTCCTGAATCCCCCCCCCCCCCTCCTCCCTCTCTGCAGATGACTTCGTCAACCATTTTGAAAAGAAGGTCGACGACATCCGATCCTCGTTTGCTAAGTCAAACGACACCGCTGGTTCTGCTCACACTGCCCTACCCTGTGCTCTGACCTCTTTCTCCCTCTCTCTCCAGATGAAATCTCGCGTCTTGTGACGGCCGGCCGCCCAACAACCTGCCCGCTCGACCCTATCCCCTCCTCTCTTCTCCAGACCATTTCCGGAGACCTTCTCCCTTACCTCACCTCGCTCATCAACTCATCCCTGACCGCTGGCTACGTCCCTTCCGTCTTCAAGAGAGCGAGAGTTGCACCCCTTCTGAAAAAACCTACACTCGATCCCTCCGATGTCAACAACTACAGACCAGTATCCCTTCTTTCTTTTCTCTCCAAAACTCTTGAACGTGCCGTCCTTGGCCAGCTCTCCCGCTATCTCTCTCAGAATGACCTTCTTGATCCAAATCAGTCAGGTTTCAAGACTAGTCATTCAACTGAGACTGCTCTTCTCTGTATCACGGAGGCGCTCCGCACTGCTAAAGCTAACTCTCTCTCCTCTGCTCTCATCCTTCTAGACCTATCGGCTGCCTTCGATACTGTGAACCATCAGATCCTCCTCTCCACCCTCTCCGAGTTGGGCATCTCCGGCGCGGCCCACGCTTGGATTGCGTCCTACCTGACAGGTCGCTCCTACCAGGTGGCGTGGCGAGAATCTGTCTCCTCACCACGCGCTCTCACCACTGGTGTCCCCCAGGGCTCTGTTCTAGGCCCTCTCCTATTCTCGCTATACACCAAGTCACTTGGCTCTGTCATAACCTCACATGGTCTCTCCTATCATTGCTATGCAGACGACACACAATTAATCTTCTCCTTTCCCCCTTCTGATGACCAGGTGGCGAATCGCATCTCTGCATGTCTGGCAGACATCAGTGTGGATGACGGATCACCACCTCAAGCTGAACCTCGGCAAGACGGAGCTGCTCTTCCTCCCGGGGAAGGACTGCCCGTTCCATGATCTCGCCATCACGGTTGACAACTCCATTGTGTCCTCCTCCCAGAGCGCTAAGAACCTTGGCGTGATCCTGGACAACACCCTGTCGTTCTCAACTAACATCAAGGCGGTGGCCCGTTCCTGTAGGTTCATGCTCTACAACATCCGCAGAGTACGACCCTGCCTCACACAGGAAGCGGCGCAGGTCCTAATCCAGGCACTTGTCATCTCCCGTCTGGATTACTGCAACTCACTGTTGGCTGGGCTCCCTGCCTGTGCCATTAAACCCCTACAACTCATCCAGAATGCCGCAGCCCGTCTGGTGTTCAACCTTCCCAAGTTCTCTCACGTCACCCCGCTCCTCCGCTCTCTCCACTGGCTTCCAGTTGAAGCTCGCATCCGCTACAAGACCATGGTGCTTGCCTACGGAGCTGTGAGGGGAACGGCACCTCAGTACCTCCAGGCTCTGATCAGGCCCTACACCCAAACAAGGGCATTGCGTTCATCCACCTCTGGCCTGCTCGCCTCCCTACCACTGAGGAAGTACAGTTCCCGCTCAGCCCAGTCAAAACTGTTCGCTGCTCTGGCCCCCAATGGTGGAACAAACTCCCTCACGACGCCAGGACAGCGGAGTCAATCACCACCTTCCGGAGACACCTGAAACCCCACCTCTTTAAGGAATACCTAGGATAGGATAAGTAATCCTTCTCACCCCCCCCCCCTTTAAGATTTAGATGCACTATTGTAAAGTGACTGTTCTACTGGATGTCATAAGGTGAATGCACCAATTTGTAAGTCGCTCTGGATAAGAGCGTCTGCTAAATGACTTAAATGTAAATGTAAATGTAGCCTACATACAGTAGTTGTTGCTTATGGTCAGTAGCCTACATACAGTTGTTGTTGCTCATGGTCAAGAGCCTACATACTTTAGTTGTTGCTCATGGTAAGTAGCATACATACAGTACTGTTGCTCATGGTAAGTAGCCTACATACAGTATTTGTTGCTCATGGTAAATAGCCTACATACAATATTTGTTGCTCATGATAAGCAGCCTTCATGCAATATTTGTTGCTCGTGGTAAGTATCCTACATACAGTACTGTTGCTCATGGTAAATAGCCTACATACTATATTTGTTGCTCATTGTTAGTGGCCTACATAGAGTATTTATTGCTCATGGTCAGTAGTCTACATACAGTTTTTGTTGCTCATGGTGAGTAGCCTACATACAGTAGTTGTTGCTCATGGTCAGTAGTCTACATACAGTAGTTGTTGCTCATGGTCAGTAGCCTACATACAGTAGTTGTTGCTCATGGTCAGTAGTCTACATACAGTAGTTGTTGCTCATGGTCAGAATCCTACATACAGTAGTTGTTGCTCATGATCAGTAGCCTACATACAGTTTTTGTTACTCATGGTGAGTTTCCTACATACAGTTTTTGTTGCTCATGGTAAGTGGCCTTCATACAATATTTGTTGCTTGTGGTAAGTAGCCTACACACAGTAGTTGTTGCTCATGGTAAATAGCCTACATAGAGTAGTTGTTGCTCATTGGCAGTTTTCTACATCCAGTATTTGTTGCTCATGGTTAGTAGCCTACATTCAGTATTTGTTGTGCTGCTCATGGTATGTAGCCTACATACAGTATTTGTATTGTTGCTCATGGTATGTAGGCTACAAACAGTAGTTGTTGCTCATGGTCAGTAGCCTACATACAGTAGTGGTTGCTCATGGGCAGTTTTCTACATACAGTATTTGTTGCTCATGGTCAGTAGCCTACATACAGTAGTTATTGCTCATGGTAAATAGCCTACATACAGTTTTTGTTGCTCATAGTCAGTACCCTACATACAGTAGTTATTGCTCATGGTAAATAGCCTACATACAGTTTTTGTTGCTCATGGTATGTAGGCTACAAACAGTAGTTGTTGCTCATGGTCAGTAGTCTACATACAGTAGTTGTTGCTCATGGTCAGTAGCCTACATACAGTAGTTGTTGCTCATGGTCAGTAGCCTACATACAGTAGTTGTTGCTCATGGTCAATAGCCTACATACAGTAGTAACTAATTAAAAAGCCAGACAAAACGGAGCACAGAGATATATACACACAAAATATTTCCCTCAGCCATTACATGCGGAAACGGTCAGAAAAGTTGGGGGACTGGGGCACAGTGAGTGTGACGTCGCTCTTCTTCAGCTCCAGCAGTTTGTAGCGTCTGATGGGCTGGGCTTTGTGGACCTGCTCTTGGCGTAGCCTGGCCATCCTATGTCCTATATAGAGCACTACTAATGGCATCCTATGTCCTATATAGAGCACTACTAATGGCATCCTATGTTCAATATAGAGCACTACTAATGGCATCCCATTTCCTATGTCGAGCACTACTAATGTCATCCTATGTCCTATATAGGGCACTACTAATGGCATCCTATGTCCTATATAGAGCACTACTAATGGCATCCTATGTCCTATATAGAGCACTACTAATGGCATCCCATTTCCTATGTAGAGCACTACTAATGGCATCCTATGTCCTATATAGAGAACTACTAATGGCATCCTATGTCCTATATAGAGCACTACTAATGGCATCCTATGTCCTATGTAGAGCACTACTAATGGCATCTTATGTCCTATATAGAGCACTACTAATGGCATCCCATTTCTTATGTAGAGCACTACTAATGGCATCCTATGTCCTATATAGAGAACTACTAATGGCATCCTATGTCCTATATAGAGCACTACTAATGGCATCCCATGTCCTATGTGGAGCACTACTAATGGCATCCTATGTCCTATATAGAGCACTACTAATGGCATCCTATGTCCTATATAGAGCACTACTAATGGCATCCTATGTCCTATATAGAGCACTACTAATGGCATCCTATGTCCTATATAGAGCACTACTAATGGCATCCTATGTTCAATATAGAGCACTACTAATGGCATCCCATTTCCTATGTAGAGCACTACTAATGGCATCCTATGTCCTATATAGAGCACTACTAATGGCATCCTATGTCCTATATAGAGCACTACTAATGGCATCCTATGTCCTATATAGAGCACTACTAATGGCATCCCATTTCCTATGTAGAGCACTACTAATGGCATCCTATGTCCTATATAGAGAACTACTAATGGCATCCTATGTCCTATATAGAGCACTACTAATGGCATCCTATGTCCTATGTAGAGCACTACTAATGGCATCCCATTTCCTATGTAGAGTACTACTAATGGCATCCTATGTCCTATATAGAGCACTACTAATGGCATCCCATTTCCTATGTCGAGCACTACTAATGGCATCCTATGTCCTATATAGAGCACTACTAATGTCATCCCATGTCCTATGTAGAGCACTACTAATGGCATCCTATGTCCTATATAGAGCACTACTAATGGCATCAGATGTCCTATATAGAGCACTACTAATGGCATCCCATTTCCTGTGTAGAGCACTACTAATGGCATCCTATGTCCTATATAGAGCACTACTAATGGCATCCCATTTCCTATGTAGAGCACTACTTATGGCATCCTATGTCCTATATAGAGCACTACTAATGGCATCCTATGTCCTATATAGAGCACTACTAATGGCATCCTATGTCCTATGTCCTATAGAGCACTACTAATGGCATCCCATTTCCTATGTAGAGCACTACTAATGGCATCCTATGTCCTATATAGAGAACTACTAATGGCACCCTATGTCCTATATAGAGCACTACTGATGGAATCCTATGTCCTATATAGAGCACTACTAATGGCATCTCATTTCCTATGTAGAGCACTACTAATGGCATCCTATGTCCTATATAGAGCACTACTAATGGCATCCCATTTCCTATGTAGAGCACTACTAATGGCATCCTATGTCCTATATAGAGCACTACTAATGGCATCTCATTTCCTATGTAGCACTACTAATGCACTACTTATGGCATCCTATGTCCTATATAGAGCACTACTAATGGCATCCCATTTCCTATGTAGAGCACTACTAATGGCATCCTATGTCCTATATAGAGCACTACTAATGGCATCTTATGTCCTATATAGAGCACTACTAATGGCATCCTATTTCCTATAATGGCATCCTATGTGCACTACTAATGGCATCCTATGTCCTATATAGAGCACTACTAATGGCATCCTATTTCCTATGTAGTGCACTACTAATGACATCCTATGTCCTATATAGAGCACTACTAATGGCATCCCATTTCCTATGTAGAGCACTACTAATGGCATCCTATGTTCAATATAGAGCACTACTAATGGCATCCCATTTCCTATGTAGAGCACTACTAATGGCATCCTATGTCCTATATAGAGCACTACTAATGGCATCCTATGTCCTATATAGAGCACTACTAATGGCATCCTATTTCCTATGTAGTGCACTACTAATGGCATCCTATTTCCTATATAGAGCATTATCTAATGGCATCCTATTTCCTATGTAGAGCACTATCTAATGTCATCCTATTTCCTATGTAGAGCACTATCTAATGGCATCCTATTTCCTATACAGAGCACTATCTAATGGCATCCTATTTCCTATATAGAGCACTACTAATGGCACTCTATAGGGAATAGGGTGTCATTTGGGACGAAGCCAACATGTTAAACAGAAGTTTGTTAGATTGAAGTCTGGTAAGAGGCGTGCTCAGCCTCCCTGTCTCTCCAGGGCTGGGGCCCATATGCAGTCGGCACGTCCATCCTCGCCACACAGTACAGCTTGTCAGGCAGGGCTGGGTGCTCTGCCTTTGGGATAAGGAGAACCCCTGGCTGGGGGAGATAAATGGCGTGTTGTTAGAGGACTTTGGGCAGGACAGGGGATGAAGGAGATAAGAAGTTGTAACAGTCAGTTGACTCAGTGTTTAGGAAGTGTAGCTCAAAAATGGCACCCTGTTCCCTTTATAGTGCACTACTTTTAACCAGGACCCATAGGGAATATAGCGTATGGCGCCATTTGGGATGCAACCACAGTTGACAGATCAAAGTAGGGAGGACATTGCTCTACTACTCTCCCTGGTTTTGATGCTCCATACTGCATATACAGAGTCATTATTCACCAGCTGCAGTACAGTGGTAGGTTGTCAAGGTGTTAGCTCTGTTTGGTGAAGATCTCTGACCCAAACGTCACAGTATGTTTTTCACTTTGGATCTACAATGAACTATATTTTATAATGGAGAGGGTGTCGCGCCTCATCTTATAATTCATTATTAGATTTTTTAAGGAGTCACCATAAATATTATGAAACCCACTTTTTCCTTTTCTGTCAAGGATTTTGTAAAAGGCACAGGGTATGCTACCCACTGGTCTTCAACAACAAAAGTTCAATGTGATGAAGTTTTATAAACATGGAAAACTGATTGGATTTGCAAAGTCATCAACGTAAGGAATTTTGTATTTTCTTCACCCAATTTATAACCTAAATAAAATGTCATGATGACATTTTTTGTTGATTTCATGTTGAATTCATGTTAGTTGTCAACCAAATGTAAATAAAAAAAATATGTTGAACTGACATCTGTGCCCAGTGGGTAGTTATTAAAGAGAAATCAGATTTAGAGTAGGATTTCAAGGTTTTATTTTTATACACTTGCTCTTCTCTGTGTGTATAGCCTACCCTGAAACCATTCTAAAGAAGAACATTAACTTTCTAGTTAAAACAGGGAAATAACAGCTTTGTTTTTTCCACAATTTTGTGACTTCCAATTGGTATCTTCAGTCTTGTCCCATCTCTGGAACTTGCTTTTTTCGTTTCATAGAACACACTGGCGGTTGTGAACGAGAAGAGGTGGGCTGAAACCCAAATGGCACCCTATTCCCTATACAGTGCACTACTTTTAAACAGAGCCCATAGGTTACAGGGTATCATTTGGGACACAGATCCTGCTGGTGTAGATTGGGATATTAGCTGAATATGGCAGCAGTGTTTCCCTCTCAAAAACTATTTTCACTTCAATTAACAACAAAGAAAAGACGAGGTTTAACAAGAGCCCACCCAAGACAACAGATCCTCTTTCTCTCGCTAAAGTACTTGAAGTGAGAGAAAAACACATTTGAATTGGAATGGAATGTTTAGAAGCAAATTGTTACTGAAGCTGGGGGGAATGAGAAGGATGGTGTTGAAATCCTTCTATGATCACTTTTCTTATTGTTCTTATTATCTCTCACAGGTGCGAGCTCAGGAGTGATGTCAAATGAGAAAGTGGTCGCTTGTTATCCTTGGCTGTCACTCATCTGATTTGACAGGCAGAACAGATGATATATTTATGTATATATATATATATATATATATTATTTTTTATATAGCACGGTTATTCATCATCCCCCTGGAAGACAAAATGAAAGACCGACAGGATGAAACAGACAGTTTATCCAATGCCTGAAGGATCGATCCCGGTGGATTTGATGTGATCAAATAACTCTGTATTTCCCTCTGATCTCTATGTGACTACTAAACTCTAAGATTGCATCGCAAATGGCACCCTGCTCCCTATACAGTGAGGGGAAAAAAGTATTTGATCCCCTTCTGATTTTGTACGTTTGCCCACTGACAAAGAAATTAGTCTATCATTTTAATGGTAGGTTTATTTGAATAGTGAGAGACGGAATAACAACAAAAAAAATCAGAAAAACGCATGTCAAAAATGTTATACATTTATTTGTATTTTAATGAGGGGAATAAGTATTTGACCCCCTCTCAATCAGAAAGATTTCTGGCTCCCAGGAGTCTTTTATACAGGAAACGAGCTGAGATTAGAAGCACACTCTTAAAGGGAGTACTCCTAATCTCAGTTTGTTACTTGTATAAAAGACACCTGTCCACAGAAGCAATCAATCAATCAGATTCCACACTCTCCACCATGGCCAAGACCAAAGAGCTCCAAGGATGTCAGGGACAAGATTGTAGACGTAGACAAGGCTGGAATGGGCTACAAGACCATCGCCAAGCAGCTTGGTGAGAAGGTGACAACAGTTGGTGCGATTATTCGCAAATGGAATAAAACCAAAAGAACTGTCAATCTACCTCGGCTTGGGGCTCCATACAAGATCTCACCTCGTGGAGTTGCAATGATCATGAGAACGGTGAGGAATCTGCCCAGAACTACACGGGAGGATCTTGTCAATGATCTCAAGGCAGCTGGGACCATAGTCACCAAGAAAACAATTGGTAACACACTACGCCGTGAAGGACTGAAATCCTGCAGCGCCCGCAAGGCCCCACTGCTCAAGAAAGCACATATACATGCCAGTCTGAAGTTTGCCAATGAACATCTGAATGATTCAGAGGACAACTGGGTGAAAGTGTCGTGGTCAGATGAGCCCAAAATGGAGCTCTTTAGCATCAACTCAACTCGCCATGTTTGGAGGAGGAGGAATGCTGCCTATGACCCCAAGAACACCATCCCCACCGTCAAACATGGAGGTGAAAACATTATGCTTTGGGGGTGTTTTTCTGCTAAGGGGACAGGACAACTTCCCCGCATCAAAGGGACAATGGACGTGGCCATGTACCGTCAAATCTTCGGTGAGAACCTCCTTCCCTCGGACAGGGCATTAAAAATGGGTCGTGGATGGGTATTCCAGCATGACAATGACTCAAAACACACGGTCAAGGCAACAAAGGAATGGCTCAAGAAGAGGCACATTAAGGTCCTGGAGGGGCATAGCCAGTCTCCAGACCTTAATCCCATAGAAAATCTGTGGAGGGAGCTGAAGGTTCGAGTTGCCAAACGTCAGCCTCGAAACCTTAATGACTTGGAGAAGATCTGCAAAGAGGAGTGGGACAAAATCCCTCCTGAGATGTGTGCATACCTGGTGGCCAACTACAAGAAACGTCTGACCTCTGTGATTGCCAACAAGGGTTTCAAATACTTATTTCCCTCATTAAAATACAAATCAAAATCAACATTTTTGACATGCGTTTTTCTGGATTTTTTGTTGTTGTTATTCTGTCTCTCACTGTTCAAATAAACCTACCATTAAAATTATAGACTCGTCATTTCTTTGTCAGTGGGCAAACGTACAAAATCAGCAGGGGATCAAATATTTTTTTCCCTCACTTGATGAGAGCCTGATGTGCCCAGGTCAAAGATTGTGCACTGTATAACTCAAATTGTCAGATTCAACAGAGATCTTCTGTTGAATCTGACAATGAATCTTAATGGTTGTACAGTCGTCTCAAATAAAACTGTGAAGGACCTCGGCGTTACTCTGGACCCTGATCTCTCTTTTGAAGAACATATCAAGACCATTTCAAGGACAGTTTTTTCCATCTACGTAACATTGCAAAAATCAGAAACTTTCTGTCCAAAAATGATGCAGAAAAATGAATACATGCTTTTGTCACTTCTAGGTTAGACTACTGCAATGCTCTACTTTCCAGCTACCCGGATAACGCACTAAATAAACTTCAGTTAGTGCTAAATACGGCTGCTAGAGTCCTGACTAGAACCAAAAAATGTGATCATATTACTCCAGTGCTAGCCTCTCTACACTGGCTTCCTGTCAAAGCAAGGGCTGATTTCAAGGTTTTACTGCTAACCTACAAAGCATTACATGGGCTTGCTCCTACCTATCTCTCTGATTTGGTCCTGTCGTACATACCTACACGTACGCTATGGTCACAAGACGCAGGTCTCCTAATTGTCCCTAGAATTTCTAAGCAAACAGTTGGAGGCAGGGCTTTCTCCTATAGAGCTCCATTTTTATGGAACGGTCTGCCAACCCATGTCAGAGACGCAAACTCGGTCTCAACCTTTAAGTCATTACTGAAGACTCATCTCTTCAGTGGGTCATATGATTGAGTGTAGTCTGGCCCAGGAGTGGGAAGGTGAACGGAAAGGCTCTGGAGCAACGAACCGCCCTTGCTGTCTCTGCCTGGCCGGTTCCCCTCTTTCCACTGGGATTCTCTGCCTCTAACCCTATTACAGGGGCTGAGTCACTGGCTTACTGGGGCTCTCTCATCCCGTCCCTGGAAGGGGTGCGTCACCTGAGTGGGTTGATTCACTGATGTGGTCATCCTGTCTGGGTTGGCTCCCCCCCTTGGGTTGTGCCATGGCGGAGATCTTTGTGGGCTATACTCAGCCTTGTCTCAGGATGGTAAGTTGGTGGTTGAAGATGTCCCTCTAGTGGTGTGGGGGCTGTGCTTTGGCAAAGTGGGTGGGGTTATATCCTTCCTGTTTGGCCCTGTCCGGGGGTGTCATGTGATGGGGCCACAGTGTCTCCTGACCCCTCCTGTCTCAGCCTCCAGTATTTATGCTGCAGTATTTTATGTGTCGGGGGGCTAGGGTCAGTTTGTTATATCTGGAGTACTTCTCCTGTCCTATTCGGTGTCCTGTGTGAATCCAAGTCTGGAGGACCTGAGCCCTAGTACTTCTCCTGTCCCCAGTCCACCTGGCCGGTGTCCTGTTTCAACTGTTCTGAATCTAATGTGGTCATTTATGAACATTTTAACATCTAATTCTCTCCTTCTCTCTTTTTCTTTCTTTCTCTCTCGGAGGACCTGAGCCCTAGGACCATGCCCCAGGACTACCTCACATGATGACTCCTTGCTGTCCCCAGTCCACCTGGCCGTGCTGCTGCTCCAGTTTCAACTGTTCTGCCTTATTATTATTATTCGACCATGCTGGTCATTTATGAACATTTTAACATCTTGGCCATGTTCTGTTATAATCTCCACCCGGCACAGCCAGAAGAGGACTGGCCACCCCACATAGCCTGGTTCCCCTCTAGGTTTCTTCCTAGGTTTTGGCCTTTCTTGGGAGTTTTTCCTAGCCACCGTGCTTCTACACCTGCATTGCTTGCTGTTTGGGGTTTTAGGTTTCTGTACAGCACTTTGAGATATCAGCTGATGTACGAAGGGCTATATAAATACATTTGATTTGATTTGAAATCAAACATCCAATTGTATTTGTCACATGCTCCGAATACAACAGGTACAACAGGCCGAATACAACCTTATAGGGAAATGCTGAACCAACAATTCAGTTTTAAGAAAAATACCTAAGAAATAGAGAATATGGTTCAATTTGGATTGTAATTTAGGAGACTTGCTTGCTAAGGAAATGTAGTAGCAGCAGGGATTGGTTTGAATAAGAAATATTATACCTGGAAACCTCATAGCTCAATGCTGATACCAGTGATCAATTTCATACATGGTTTCATAACAGGTGTCTGCACGGCACACAATGAAGACTGTGTTAGGCCGCTGAGCTAAAGCCTATAAGTATTACTGTAGCTCGGGGAACTGACACAAGTCCTTATCAAGGTTACTTATCACGCAAGTGTAGTTCACTGAGCTACAATAATGACTATAGGCTTTAGCTCAGTGGGCTACACAAGGATGATGAAGAAAAACAGCTCATCAGTTCTGATCTGGTTTTATTGGATGCATACTGTGTTAGCCTAGTGAGCTAAAGCCTACCAAAGCATTAGCTCAGTGAGCAAACAGGTCTCACCAGTTTCTAATCTGGCATTAATTGCTATGGATGAGAAACCCATTCCCAATAGAGAAAGATTGCTCATTGGACAAGCCCGAGTGTGCTCAAGCGTCCAACCTTGTTTTTCACAGAGATGATACAGGCACTGATACAGCATGTCAATGATCAGCATCGATTCAAAACTGTCTGCATTAGAGTCTGTTTAGAGGGGCATTCTATTGACAAAGTGACCAGCATCGATTCAGAACGGTCTGCATTAGAGTCTGTTTAGAGGGGCATTCTATTGACAAAGTGACCAGCATCGATTCAGAACGGTCTGCATTAGAGTCTGTTTAGAGGGGCATTCTATTGACAAAGTGACCAGCATCGATTCAGAACCGTCTGCATTAGAGTCTGTTTAGAGGGGCATTCTATTGACAAAGTGACCAGCATCGATTCAGAACGGTCTGCATTAGAGTCTGTTTAGAGGGGCATTCTATTGACAAAGTGACCAGCATCGATTCAGAACGGTCTGCATTAGAGTCTGTTTAGAGGGGCATTCTATTGACAAAGTGACCAGCATCGATTCAGAACGGTCTGCATTAGAGTCTGTTTAGAGGGGCATTCTATTGACAAAGTGACCAGCATCGATTCAGAACCGTCTGCATTAGAGTCTGTTTAGAGGGGCATTCTATTGACAAAGTGACCAGCATCGATTCAGAACCGTCTGCATTAGAGTCTGTTTAGAGGGGCATTCTATTGACAAAGTGACCAGCATCGATTCAGAACCGTCTGCATTAGAGTCTGTTTAGTTTTTCTGAAGTTAATTCAGCTATCGGATAGGATTAAATGCATAGAAATACAATGAATAGGAATGGAGTCCCCATTCAAGTCAATCTGTTTTATTAATTGTATTTCTACACTGACTGTACAAAACATTAGGAACACCTTCCTAATATTGAGTCCCCTTTTGCCCTCAGAACTACTTCAATTTGTCGGAGCCTGGACTACAAGTTGTCAAGCTTGGAATCAGCCCATGTTGATTCCAATGTTTTTCACAGTTGTGTCAAGTTGGCTGGAAGTCCTATGGTTGGTGGACCATTCTTGATACACACGGGAAACTGTTGAGCATGAAAAATCCAGCAGCGTTGCAGTTCTTGACACACTCAAACCAGTGCACCTGGCACCTACTACCATACCCCGTTCAAAGGCACTTTGCCTTGCCCATTCACCCTCTGAATGGCACACATACACAATCCATGTCTCAATTGTCTCAAGGCTTAAAAATCCTTATTTAACATGTCTCCTTCCCTCCATCTACACTGATTTGAAGTGGCTTTAACAAGTGACATCAATAAGGGATCATAGGTTTCACCTGGATTCACCTGGTCAGTCTATGTCATGGGAAGAGCAGGTGTTCCTAATATTTTTTACAATCAGTCTCTCTCTCGTAGTCACTCACTCTCTCACACACACGCACACACACACGCACGCACGCACGCACGCACACACGCACGCACGCACGCACGCACGCACGCACGCACACACACACACACACACACACACACACACACACACACACACACACACACACAAATAAAGAGATAAAGGCAGGGATCAGAGCGGAGCTAGCCAGCCATGGAGGAAATCCCTGTTGTGTTTTTAAAGAGATTGATACCACTGGGCCTCCTCCACCTATTATCTCACATCTTATCCATGAAGCCAACATTTTGTAGGGCAGGATTACCTAGTCTACCTCCTGAATGGAACCCTATTCACTATATAGTGCACAACTTATTACCACGGCTCATAGGTAGAAGTGCACTATGAAGGGAATAGGGTGTCGTTTGGGATGCAGCCCACCCCAGGGTGGTCAACTGAGGTCGAGGCCTCAACTCAGCTAGAACCAAAGGTGTCTGTTGCTCTGCTACCTGGGGTTATGTCCAAAATGGCACCCTATTCCGTATATATGCCATAGTCCATCTATAATGGATCCTATAATACGTCTGTAATTGTTCTGTACCCTATCTCCTATATTATAGTGCACTACTTAGGGAATAGGGTGCTAACTGACAGAGACATGGTTGTATTCCATCCCTTTTCTGCAGTCCTCTGAGAGATGGGAGTGGATTCAACTGTTGAAGGGTGTTTTCCACCTCACTAAGCAGCAACTAAATAAGAGGATGATTTGGTCATAGCGGAGAGATTTGGCCGATTTGAGATAGCCTAAGGGATTCTAAGGATTCGCTTGAACGGTACACACACACACACACACACACACACACACACACACACACACACACACACACACACACACACACACACACACACACACACACACACACACACACACACACACACACACACACACACACACACACACACACACACACACACACACACACGACTAGACATGGTTTACACACCATTCACTCACTGCATTTATATTCCGTGTGAAGTATGGTTATTTACTGAAGGTTTTCCCACCTGCATACAGAATATAATTACAGGAGTGAGCTGGGTACCAACATTATCCCTGGACCGAGAGGTATGGCACCTGTAATTGTTGCTATGCACTATTGTGAGTTAACCTTTAATAATCAGCTCCAATTAATAGCAACATCTAGTCTCACTGGGGTCCGACGCAACGAAAAAGACAAAATACTATAGATTATACAGTATCAGTCAAAAGGTTGGACACACCTACTCATTGCAGGGTTTTTTAAATTTTTTTTAAAACTATTTTCTATATTGTAGAACAGTAGTGAAGACATTAAAACTGTGAAATAAAACATATGGAATCACGTAGTAAGCAAAAAAGTGTTTTATGTATTTTTTATTAGAGATTCTTCAAAGTAGCCACCCTTTGCCTTGATGACAGCTTTGCACAATCTTGTAAATCTCTGAACCTACTTCATGAGTCACCTGGAATGCAATTCAATTAACAGGTGTGAATAGCCCTATTTGGTAAGACTAAGTCAATATTATGGCAAGAAATAAGCAAAGAGAAAGGACAGTCCATCATTACTTTAAGACATGAAGGTCAGTCAAAGACGGAAATTTCAAGAACCACCAAAGAAAAGGAAGACGCAGTGTTACCTCTGCTGCATAGAATAAGTTCAACTGCACTTCAGATTGCAGCCCAAATAAATGCTTCACAGAGTTCAAGTAACAGACACATCTCAACATCAACTGTTCAGAGGAGACTGTGTAAATCAGGCCTTCATCGTCGAATTAATGCAAAGAAACCACTACTAAAGGACACCAATAATAATAAGAGATTTGCTTGGCCCAAGAAATACAAGCAATGGACATTAGACCGGTAGAAATCTGTCCTTTGGTCTGATGAGTCCAAATTTGAGATTTTTGATTCCAATCGCTGTGTCTTTCTGAGATGCGGAGTAGGTGAATGGATTATCTCTGTGTGATTCTCACCATGAAGCATGGAGGAGAAGGTGTGATGGTGTGGGGGTGCTTTGCTGGTGACACCGTTGGGGATTTATTTAGAATTCAAGGCACACGTAACCAGCATTGCTTCCACAGCATTCTGCAGTGATACACCATCCCATCTGGTTTGCACTTATTGGGACTATCATGAGTTTCCCCCCCCCAACAGGACAATGACCCAACACACTTACTGCTTATGTAAGGGCTATTTGACCAAGAAGGAGAGTGATGGAGTGCTGCATCAGATCACCTGACCTCCAAAGTCACCCGACCACAACACAATTGAGATGGTATGGGATGAGTTTGAACACAGAGTGAAGGAAAAGCTGGCAACAACTGCTCAGCATATGTGGGAACTCCTTCAGGACTGTTAGAAGAGCATTCCAAGTGAAGCGGGTTGAGAAAATTCCAAGTGTGTCCAAAGCTGTCATCAAGGCAAAGGGTGGCTACTTTGAAGAATCTAAAATAAAAATCTATATTTAAATTTGTTTAACACTTTTTTTCAGTTACTACATCATTCCTGGTGTTATTTCATAGTTTTTATGTCTTCACTATTATTCTACAAAATAGAAAATAGTGGAAATAAAGAAAAACCCTGTAAGGAATAGGAGTTTCCAAACTGGTATTGTATGTGTAACATAAGCGCTCTCATTGGCCCTGTACTATATGGATATACAGTGGGGCAAAAAAGTATTTAGTCAGCCACCAATTGTGCAAGTTCTCCCACTTAAAAATAATAGAGAGGCCTGCAATTTCCATCATAGGTACACTTCAACTATGACAGACAAAATGAGGGGGGAAAAAAAATCACATTGTAGGATTTTTATAAATTTATTTGCAAATTATGGTGGAAAATAAGTATTTGGTCAATAACAAAAGTTTATCTCAATACTTTGTTATATACCCTTTGTTGGCAATGACAGAGGTCAAACGTTTTCTGTAAGTCTTCACAAGGTTTTCACACACTGCTGCTAGTATTTTGGCCCATTCGTCCATGCAGATCTCCTCTAGAGCAGTGATGTTTTGAGGCTGTTGCTGGGCAACACAGACTTTCAACTCCCTCCAAAGATTTTCTATGGGGTTAAGATCTGGAGACTGGCTAGGCCACTCCAGGACCTTGAAATGCTTCTTATGAAGCCACTCCTTTGTTGCCTGGGCGGTGTGTTTGGGATCATTGTCACGCTGAAAGACCCAGCCAAGTTTCATCTTAAATGCCCTTGCTGATGGAAGGTTTTCACTCAAAATCTCACGATACGTGGCCCCATTCATTCTTTCCTTTACACGGATCAGTCATCCTGGTCCCTTTGCAGAAAAACAGCCCCAAAGCATGATGTTTCCACCCCCATGCTTCACAGTAGGTATGGTGTTCTTTGGATGCAACTCAGCATTCTTTGTCCTCCAAACACGACGAGTTGAGTTTGTACCAAGAAGTTCTATTTTGGTTTCATCTGACCATATGACATTTTCCCAATCTTCTCTGGATCATCCAAATGCTCTCTAGCAAACTTCAGACGGGCCTGGACATGTACTGGCTTAAGCAGGGGGACACTTCTGGCAGTGCAGGATTTGAGTCCCTGGAAGCGTAGTGTGTTACTGATGGTAGGCTTTGTTACTTTGGTCCCAGCTCTCTGCAGGTCATTCACTAGGTCCCCCCTTGTGGTTCTGTGATTTTTGCTCACCATTCTTGTGATTGAGGTTGTGGACAGGTGTCTTTTATACTGATAACAAGTTCAAACAGGTGCCATTAATACAGGTAATGAGTGGAGGACAGAGGAGCCTCTTAAAGAAGAAGTTACAGGTCTGTGAGAGCCAGAAATCTTGTTTGTTTGTAGGTGACCAAATACTTATTTTCCACCATAATTTGCAAATATATTCATTAAAAATCCTACAATGTGATTTTCTGGATTTAGTTGAAGTGTACCTATGATGAAAATTACAGACCACTCTCATCTTTTTAAGTGGGAGAACTTGCACAATTGGTGGCTGACTAAATACTTTTTTGCCCCACTGTATATTTGTATAGATTAGATTGATCAATGGCTGCGTTTACACAGGCAGCCCAATTCTGATCCTTTGCCCAATTATTGGCCAAGGAACTGATCTGATTGGTCAAAATACCAATTAGTGGAACAAGTTCAGAATTGGGCTGCCTATGTCATTGCAGCCAATATGGTTGTTTAGCGTTACCAGAAGGTGTCTTGATAATAAATAAATGCAGTGAATCAGTGGTTCCTGCGTCACATGACATTGCTTTTGAGTTGGTAAAAGAATGTTTTGATATTTCATTAATCCATAAATAATTTAGACCTGAATACTTACAAGCACTAGGCTAATAAATTAAAACATTTTTATTTGTATTAATTTATTATGTACATCATGTTATTTCAAGTTATTAATTGCCCAAAAATATGTATAAATTGTGCAAGCCTATACATTGTGGAATTGAAGACATCTAGTCCTTGTGTTAACTTTGATTGTGAAAATGATAGACCTATGAAACGTTGTATGCAACATTATCGCCAAGTGATAATGTCTACTGTGCCAAAGAGATTTAGAGTTGTTAAACGGGAGTGACGAGTGTGTTGGTATAATGGTAATAATTCCGCTTTTAAAAACAGTCCGAATAAAACAATTAAAAAAGTTATGCATACCAACATATAAGGCAATAATTAAGAGAAGGCAATCACTTATTGTCTAATATGTTGTTATGCATAACCTTTTAATTTATCTAATTCTGATGGTTGTTAAAAGCAGAATTTTTACAATATATCAGGCAAAAATGATATGAAACATTTTACCATTGCAACATTTGATGAATAGTCACATTCACTGTGGTTGTCTGAAGCGTGCTACATAGAGTTCACAGCTGGCGATGCCTCATCATGTACAACAATGTTAATGAGCGTCATCACTATCTTTCCTTTGTGGTACCTCAAACTGTCTTGATTACCAAATGTAACAAACTTCATAAGTTGATTTTCTCCTGGCTCAGAGTTTGTCTAAGCAGTGTCTGAACATCATCATAAAACCTACTCATGATTCCTAGGACCTTCTCTGAGATGCTTTGTGGATATGAGCCCAGATCTTTTGCCAATAATCGGGCAAAAGATCAGGATTGGGCTGCCAGTACAGTGTGAGTACACCAGGTTCCACCTGGAGACAGTCAGGATAGAAGAGTAGAAACACCGGGCCAGTTTGGGGAGACAGTCAGGATAGAAGAGAAGAAACACAAAGCCAGTTTGAGGAGACAGTCAGGATAGAAGAGTAGAAACACCAGGCCAGTTTGAGGAGACAGTCAGAATAGAGGAGTAGAAACACTAGGCCAGTTTGGGGAGACAGTCAGAATAGAAGAGTAGAAACACTAGGCCAGATTGGGAAGACAGTCAGAATAGAAGAGCAGAAACACAAGGCCAGTTTGGGGAGACAGACTAGAAGAGTAGAAACACCAGTCCAGTTTGGGGAGACAGTCAGGATAGAAGAGTGGAAACACCAGGCCAGTTTGAGGAGGAAGTCAGGATAGAAGATTAGAAACGCCAGGCCAGTTTGAGGAGACAGTCAGAATAGAAGAGTAGAAACACAAGGCCAGTTTGGGGAGACAGACTAGAAGAGTAGAAACACCAGTCCAGTTTGGGGAGACAGTCAGAATAGAAGAGCAGAAACACAAGGCCAGTTTGGGGAGACAGACTAGAAGAGTAGAAACACCAGTCCAGTTTGGGGAGACAGTCAGGATAGAAGAGTGGAAACACCAGGCCAGTTTGAGGAGACAGTCAGAATAGAAGAGTAGAAACACTAGGCCAGTTTGAGGAGACAGTCAGAATAGAAGAGTAGAAACACTAGGCCAGTTTGAGGAGACAGTCAGAATAGAAGAGTAGAAACACAAGGCCAGTTTGAGGAGACAGTTAGGATAGAAGAGTAGAAACACTAGGCCAGTTTGAGGAGACAGTCAGAATAGAAGAGTAGAAACACAAGGCCAGTTTGAGGAGACAGTCAGAATAGAAGAGTAGAAACACTAGGCCAGTTTGAGGAGACAGTCAGAATAGAAGAGTAGAAACACTAGGCCAGTTTGAGGAGACAGTTAGGATAGAAGAGTAGAAACACTAGGCCAGTTTGAGGAGACAGTCAGAATAGAAGAGTAGAAACACAAGGCCAGTTTGGGGAGACAGTCAGAATAGAAGAGCAGAAACACAAGGCCAGTTTGGGGAGACAGACTAGAAGAGTAGAAACACCAGTCCAGTTTGGGGAGACAGTCAGGATAGAAGAGTGGAAACACCAGGCCAGTTTGAGGAGGAAGTCAGGATAGAAGATTAGAAACGCCAGGCCAGTTTGAGGAGACAGTCAGAATAGAAGAGTAGAAACACAAGGCCAGTTTGAGGAGACAGTCAGAATAGAAGAGTAGAAACACTAGGCCAGTTTGAGGAGACAGTCAGAATAGAAGAGTAGAAACACTAGGCCAGTTTGAGGAGACAGTCAGAATAGAAGAGTAGAAACACAAGGCCAGTTTGAGGAGACAGTTAGGATAGAAGAGTAGAAACACTAGGCCAGTTTGAGGAGACAGTCAGAATAGAAGAGTAGAAACACAAGGCCAGTTTGAGGAGACAGTCAGAATAGAAGAGTAGAAACACTAGGCCAGTTTGAGGAGACAGTCAGAATAGAAGAGTAGAAACACTAGGCCAGTTTGAGGAGACAGTCAGAATAGAAGAGTAGAAACACAAGGCCAGTTTGAGGAGACAGTTAGGATAGAAGAGTAGAAACACAAGGCCAGTTTGGGGAGACAGTCAGAATAGAAGAGTAGAAACACTAGGCCAGTTTGGGGAGACAGTCACGATAGAAGTGAAGAAACACAAAGCCAGTTTGAGGAGACAGTCAGGATAGAAGAGTAGAAACACCAGGCCAGTTTGAGGAGACAGTCAGAACAGAAGAGTAGAAACACTAGGCCCGTTTGGGGAGACAGTCAGAATAGAAGAGTAGAAACACTAGGCCAGTTTGAGGAGACAGTCAGGATAGAAGAGTAGAAACACCAGGCCAGTTTGAGGAGACAGTCAGAACAGAAGATTAGAAACACCAGGCCAGTTTGGGGAGACAGTCAGGATAGAATAGTGGAAACACCAGGCAAGTTAGGGGAGACAGTCAGAATAGAAGGGTAGAAACACAAGGCCAGTTTGGGGAGACAGTCAGGATAGAAGTGTAGAAAAACCAGGTCAGTTTGAGGAGACAGTCAGGATAGAAGCGTAGAAACACAAGGCACGTTTGACGAGGAAGTCAGGATAGAAGATTAGAAACGCCAGGCCAGTTTGAGGAGTCAGTCAGAATAGAAGAGTAGAAACACAAGGCCAGTTTGAGGAGACAGTTAGGATAGAAGAGCAGAAACACAAGGCCAGTTTGGGGAGACAGTCAGAATAGAAAAGTAGAAACACAAGGCCAGTTTGAGGAGACAGTTAGGATAGAAGAGCAGAAACACAAGGCCAGTTTGGGGAGACAGACTAGATGAGTAGAAACACCAGTCCAGTTTGGGGAGACAGTCAGGATAGAAGAGTGGAAACACCAGGCCAGTTTGAGGAGGAAGTCAGGATAGAAGATTAGAAACGCCAGGCCAGTTTGAGGAGACAGTCAGAATAGAAGAGTAGAAACACAAGGCCAGTTTGAGGAGACAGTCAGAATAGAAGAGTAGAAACACTAGGCCAGTTTGAGGAGACAGTCAGAATAGAAGAGTAGAAACACTAGGCCAGTTTGAGGAGACAGTCAGAATAGAAGAGTAGAAACACAAGGCCAGTTTGAGGAGACAGTCAGAATAGAAGAGTAGAAACACTAGTTTGAGGAGACAGTGAGGATAGAAGTGTGGCAAAACAAGGGCAGTTTGGGGAGACAGTCAGAATAGAAGTGTAGAAACACTAGGCCAGTTTGGGGAGACAGTCAGAATAGAAGAGTAGAAACACTAGGCCAGTTTGAGGAGACAGTCAGGATAGGATAGAAGAGTAGAAACACCAGGCCAGTTTGAGGAGACAGTCAGAACAGAAGATTAGAAACACCAGGTCAGTTTGGGGAGACAGTCAGGATAGAATAGTGGAAACACACAGGCAAGTTAGGGAGACAGTCAGAATAGAAGGGTAGAAACACAAGGCCAGTTTGGGGAGACAGTCAGGATAGAAGTGTAGAAAAACCAGTCAGTTTGAGGAGACAGTCAGGATAGAAGCGTAGAAACACAAGGCCGTTTGAGAGGAAGTCAGGATAGAAGATTAGAAACGCCAGGCCAGTTTGAGGAGACAGTCAGAATAGAAGAGTAGAAACACAAGGCCAGTTTGAGGAGACAGTTAGGATAGAAGAGAATAGAAACACTAGGCCAGTTTGAGGAGACAGTCAGAATAGAAGAGTAGAAACACAAGGCCAGTTTGAGGAGACAGTCAGAATAGAAGAGTAGAAACACTAGTTTGAGGAGACAGTGAGGATAGAAGTGTGGCAAAACAAGGGCAGTTTGGGGAGACAGTCAGAATAGAAGTGTAGAAACACCAGGCCAGTTTGGGGAGACAGTCAGAATAAAACCCCCAGGCCATGTATTCCATGGGTCTCAGGCTTCACCCTGGGCTAAGCCCAATGAGTTGATGTGTGTATGAGGTTGTGTGTGTTTGTGTGTTGGCCAGTGTGTGTGCGTGTGTGGGTGTTTGTTTTCCATATTCATGACACATTCTCCATCAAAGCACCACTAGAATCACCCACGCTCAGCTCCTGCCTACACACATGGCTATAATGTCATCCCACATGTGAAACACATTTACAATCACAGCACTGTCATTCTACTGTGTATCATCAACTCATAGACCAGCAGCTAGCCTCATTTATGTCAAGTGGTCCTCGACTACATACTGTTTAGGCCTACATGCAGCAGCAATAGGCTTACAATATAGGCTGTGAAGAAAGTTAGTATGGTTTCTTCCTGTATGAGGACTGATGAGATCCCCCTGGTAGTGATGACTGATGAGATCCCCCTGGTAGTGATGACTGATAAGATACCCCTGGTAGTGATGACTGATGAGATCCCCCTGGTAGTGATGACTGATGAGATCCCCCTGGTAGTGATGACTGATAAGATACCCCTGGTAGTGATGACTGATGAGATCCCCCTGGTAGTGATGACTGATGAGATCCCCCTGGTAGTGATGACTGATAAGATACCCCTGGTAGTGATGACTGATGAGATCCCCCTGGTAGTGATGACTGATGAGATACCCCTGGTAGTGATGACTGATGAGATCCCCCTGGTAGTGATGACTGATGAGATCCCCTTGGTAGTGATGACTGATGAGATCCCCCTGGTAGTGAGGACTGATGAGATTCCCCTGGTAGTGATGACTGATGAGATTCCCCTGGTAGTGAGGACTGATGAGGTACCCCTGGTATTCAGGACTGATGAGAACCCCCTGGTAGTGAGGACTGATGAGATTCCCCTGGTAGTGAGGACTGATGAGGTACCCCTGGTAGTGAGGACTGATGATATTCCCCTGGTAGTGAGGACTGATGAGATTCCCCTGGTAGTGAGGACTGATGAGGTACCCCTGGTAGTGAGGACTGATGAGATTCCCCTGGTAGTGAGGACTGATGAGGTACCCCTGGTAGTGAGGACTGATGAGATTCCTCTGGTAGTGAGGACTGATGAGATTCCCCTGGTAGTGAGGACTGATGAGATTCCCCTGGTAGTGAGGACTGATGAGATTCCCCTGGTAGTGAGGACTGATGAGATCCCCCTGGTAGTGAGGACTGATGGGATTCCCCTGGTAGTGAGGACTGATGAGATTCCCCTGGTAGTGAGGACTGATGAGATCCCCCTGGTAGTGAGGACTGATGAGGTACCCCTGGTATTCAGGACTGATGAGATCCCCCTGGTAGTGAGGACTGATGAGATCCCCCTGGTAGTGAGGACTGATGAGATCCCCCTGGTAGTGAGGACTGATGAGTTACCCCTGGTATTCAGAACTGATGAGATCCCCCTGGTAGTGAGGACTGATGAGATTCCCCTGGTAGTGAGGGCTGATGAGATTCCCCTGGTAGTGAGGACTGATGAGATCCCACTGGTAGTGAGGACTGATGAGATTCCCCTGGTAGTGAGGACTGATGAGATCCCCCTGGTAGTGAGGACTGATGATATTCCCCTGGTAGTGAGGACTGATGAGATTCCCCTGGTAGTGAGGACTGATGAGGTACCCCTGGTAGTGAGGACTGATGAGATTCCCCTGGTTGTGAGGACTGATGAGATCCCCCTGGTAGTGAGGACTGATGAGATTCCCCTGGTAGTGAGGGCTGATGAGATTCCCCTGGTAGTGAGGACTGATGAGATCCCCCTGGTAGTGAGGACTGATGAGATTCCCCTGGTAGTGAGGACTGATGAGATCCCCCTGGTAGTGAGGACTGATGAGATTCCCCTGGTAGTGAGGACTGATGAGGTACCCCTGGTAGTGAGGACTGATGAGATTCCCCTGGTAGTGAGGACTGATGAGGTACCCCTGGTAGTGAGGACTGATGAGATTCCCCTGGTAGTGAGGACTGATGAGATCCCCCTGGTAGTGAGGACTGATGAGATCCCCCTGGTAGTGAGGACTGATGAGATTCCCCTGGTAGTGAGGACTGATGAGATCCCCCTGGTAGTGAGGACTGATGGGATTCCCCTGGTAGTGAGGACTGATGAGGTACCACTGGTATTCAGGACTGATGAGATCCCCCTGGTAGTGATGACTGCTTTTAAGAGAACTAGCTTTTCAGTCTCACGATTCTACGTGTTATATAAATGTAATAACTATGCTTTATAATGGGCCATTCTGGCATCACTTATCATAACAATGAGTTAGAGGCCAACATGCATTTAATGATGATGTAATGAAGAAAGAAGTCCCACATTCCCAACTCTTTGAGATTTACAGTTTTGTTTCATTGTATCTTTATTTCATTTTTTTTTGTGTTAAATGGAAACTAGTCCATTTGAGGGAATGATGTTTACTGGCTGCGTCATGTAGTTTACTACTGTAAATAGGGAATAGGGTGTTATTTCAGACACAGATATTTGTTGTTCAGTCTTTAATGGAGCGATGTGTTTGGATTCAGGGGAAAAAGGATATTAAGAAATATCAGCTGCATCGTTCCACATTCCTCTTCAATTATTAATCTTATTTTCTTATGAATTAGTAATGTTTTCAACTCTCAAATATTTATCTATTTTCACAGCCTTCAAATATTTATGGACGGGACACCAACAAGAGTCTGTACATTCATACCCATCTGATGTTAGCAGGATGTTGTTAGCATTAGAAGATGATTAACCCTCTAGAGTCTAAGTCCTGTCTAAACCTGGGGGGGTATCAAAAATAAATAAATAATAATATTGGATAAAACATGGAATTTGGCATTACTGCTATTAGCCAATAGAAAGGCATGGGAAAAAATATACACTGCTCAAAAAAATAAAGGGAACACTTAAACAACACAATGTAACTCCAAGTCAATCACACTTCTGTGAAATCAAACTGTCCACTTAGGAAGCAACACTGATTGACAATAAATTTCACATGCTGTTGTGCAAATGTAATAGACAACAGGTGGATTTTATAGGCAATTAGCAAGACACCCCCAATAAAGGAGTGGTTTTGCAGGTGATAACCACAGACCACTTCTCAGTTCCTAGGCTTCCTGGCTGATGTTTTGGTCACTTTTGAATGCTGGCGGTGCTTTCACTCTAGTGGAAGCACGAGACGGAGTCTACAAACCACACAAGTGGCTCAGGTAGTGCAGCTCATCCAGGATGGCAAATCAATGCGAGCTGTGGCAAGAAGGTTTGCTGTGTCTGTCAGCATAGTGTCCAGAGCATGGAGGCGCTACCAGGAGACAGGCCAGTACATCAGGAGACGTGGAGGAGGCCATAGGAGGGCAACAACCAAGCAGCAGGACCGCTACCTCCACCTTTGTGCAATGAGGAACAGGAGGAGCATTGCCAGAGCCCTGCAAAATGACCTCAAATGGCCACAAATGTGCATGTCTCTGCTCAAACGGTCAGAAACAGACTCCATGAGGGTGGTATGAGGGCCCGACATCCACAGGTGGGGGTTGTGCTTACAGCCCAACACCGTGCAGGACGTTTGGCATTTGCCAGAGAACACCAAAATTGGCAAATTTGCCACTGGCGCCCTGTGCTCTTCACAGATGAGAGCAGGTTCACACTAAGCACATGTTACAGACGTGACAGAGTCTGGAGACGCCGTAGAAAATATTCTGCTGCCTGCAACATCCTCCAGAATGACCGGTTTGGCGGTGGGTCAGTCATGGTGTGGGGTGGTATTTCTTTGGGGGGCCGCACAGCCCTCCATGTGCTCGCCACATGTTAGCCTGACTGCCATTAGGTACCGAGATGAGATCCTCAGACCCCTTGTGAGACCATATGCTTGTGCGGTTGGCCCTGGGTTCCTCCTAATGCAAGACAATGCTAGACTTCATGTGGCTGGAGTGTGTCAGCAGTTCCTGCAAGAGGAAGGCATTGATGCTATGGACTGGCCCGCCTGTTCCCCAGACCTGAATCCAACTGACCATTGTAGGCCAAGGGTTAAGTTGAAGTCCAGGATACAATCAGAGCCATGTTGTAGCAAGGGCACTACTGACAATGCTCCTTTTAAAGGCAATTTCTCCAACGTCCACAGAGATCGCATTCGTGGCAAATGCCAGATGTCGGCTCAAGCTGAAATTACTTTTTATATGTCAAGCATTGTGCGTGTGTCAAAAACGTGCGTTTGATTGAATCCTGGCCTAAGTTTAAGCCTGCATGTCTTCATGATTTACACAGATTCCATTTTAGTGGAGGTGATTTTTAGAGATGTCTATCAGTTTAAATTATCAGACTATTTAATAAGATGACCTTGCACTATGAGGAAGAAAAATGTGTTATTATTCTGAACAGAGCTGTCCTAGACTACAAGAGATTTTGTCAAATAAATATCTTCCATCAAGATGATCAGTGAACACTTAGAAAAATTGTGTGTTGCTGTTTTGAAGTGGAGCAGTCCAGAACAAAAAACTGTTACCGTTTCTCCTAAACTCTAAAAACCTGAGAGTTTGAGAGTTGGAGCATTCTTAGCAGAAAAAAAGTAGCATGATGTCACACTAAAAATCTCAATACTTCTCAGCATCTTTTCCTAAGGGGAGAATAGTATCAAACTAAAATTGAACAAATAATAATAATAACAACAACACAAATGATGTATTTAATTTGTAAAGCACAGTTCTCAAATCTAATGCTCTGCACAGCATAGTATCTATCTTTCTATCCAGTGATAAGGTAGTGTATGAACCTGTATCTCTCTTTCTATCCAGTGATAAGGTAGTGTATGAACCTGTATCTCTCTTTCTATCCAGTGATAAGGTAGTGTATGAACCTGTATCTCTCTTTCTATCCAGTGATAAGGTAGTGTATGAACCTGTATCTCTCTTTCTATCCAGTGATAAGGTAGTGTATGAACCTGTATCTCTCTTTCTATCCAGTGATAAGCTAATGTATTATCCTGCATACCAATTCCTATCCAGTGATAAGGTAGTGTATTAATTATTAACCTGCATCTCTCTTTCTATCCATTGATAAGGTAGTGTGTTAGCCTGCATATCTCTTCCTATCCTATGATAAGGTAATGTATGTACACTCATAGTTTATGAACCCAAAGGGTTCTAGGCTACTGGAACACAAACACGCTCCTCTGTTCCCATGGTTACCCAGGCTCTGTGACGATTGGAACAGTAGCAGTGATTGTGAGTGTGTGTGTGTGCAACATTATGTATGAAACCAGCCCCCTCAACAAACTGCAAGGCTTTCTGTGTGTCATAACCATCCTCCCTGATGCAGGCGCGCACACACAGTTGGGAAAGTCTGAGATCTCTGTGTGTGAATGTGTGTGTGTGTGTGTTGAACTCTCCCAGTGTTAAATACCATAGCTCTGTGTCAGCATAGAGCAGATTAGTAACAGGTGAAAATTGTCCAGAACACGACATGATGGTGAAAGAGGTGGAGGGAAGAAAGGAGAGCGAGAGAGAGAAAAATCTTCTGAAAGAGAGAGATAGTGAGAGAGAGAGATAGTGAGAGAGAGGAGAGGAGATTATGAGGGTAAGAGAGCAAGAGCAGACGGCTGACGAAGAGGGTGAGAGAAAGGCAGATGGATAGAAAGAGAGAGAGTGAGGGAAAGAGAGAGGGAAGGAATTGAACCATAAGGGAAAGAGAGAGGGAGGGAGAAAGAGAGGATGAGGGAGGGAGAAAAGAGCTCACCCTGCCACAGACATTAAGCTGACAGGAATCTTTGGGGAAGCTCTTCTTTAGTGTGTGTGTGTGTGTGTGTGTGTGTGTGTGTGTGTGTGTGTGTGTGTGTGTGTGTGTGTGTGTGTGTGTGTGTGTGTGTGTGTGTGTGTGTGTGTGTGTGTGTGTGTGTGTGTGTGTGTGTGTGTGCATGCGTGCGTGTGTTATCGGGGTCTGCATGATCCTCCTTAAGCTTTGCTGTCACATCCACTTCAGTGGAAACAGAGAGAGAGAGGGAGAGACAGAGAGAGAGACACAGAGTGTGAGAGACACAGAGAGAGACACACAGAGAGAGACACAGCGAGAGACACAGAGAGAGACACAGAGACAGAGAGAGAGCGAGAGAGAGAACGAGAGAGAGAGCGTGAGTGAGTGAGTGAGTGAGTGAGTGAGTGAGTGAGGGAGGGAGTGAGTGAGTGAGGGAGACAGAGAGAGACACAGAGACAGAGAGAGACACAGATAGAGACAGAGAAACACAGAGACAGCTACAGAGAGAGAGAGAGAGAGAGAGAGAGAGAGAGAGAGAGAGAGAGAGAGAGAGAGAGAGAGAGAGAGAGAGAGAGAGAGAGAGAGAGAGAGAGAGAGAGAGAGGGAGAGGGAGAGGGAGAGAGAGAGACACTTCATCACCCACAGTAAAATCGTATTTGAGTTCTTTTGTTTATCACTTTGGTACTGTTTTCACAAGTATGTGGTACATTTTCACAACTCTTGGTACAAAACTCCAAACTGGTCACACAGCCAGTCTTTCATTAAAAACCTGCCAGTGTGCATTGATTTGGATTGTAAGCATCTCTCACCACACAATCATTGATTCAAATTCTAAGTTTATTGGTAAATGTTATGAGAACATTGGTTTAATCTCCAAAACGCAACATGATATCTTTCAATTGAGTCGTTTTAACTACCAGTTAATCTAATAGCAAACAATGCAAGATATGTTTCAAATCGCCCGTAGAAGTGCTGAAAGTAATATGCTGTAAATTACAGTAGATTACACCGTTTTCACATTAGGCACTATACTTACATTATCCAACACAATTGGCAGAAAATCTATAATTTCCATAATATCTCTCCAATGTGTAGTCAAAAGTATGACCAATGAAGACATCCTCTACAATCATTCATGCAAGAAAAACATTCCTGATATAATTGCAACATTGATGTACTGTCTATAATTCAATGTAAGAAATGAGATGAAACAAATTAAATGAATGAACATGAAACAACGTTTAGCACGCATTCATTTGCAGCAAGCCTGTCTTGAGCATTTGGCCATAAATTCACGTCACTGTGAATGTCCTCATTGTTCATGCACCGCGGGTAAAAACATTTGGCGTTCCAGATCCAAGCCTGCCATTGGTCTGCATTGATGTCGTCGCATGTATCATCCATGGCCAGGAGGAGGGTGGCACGCTCACGGAGATGGTGATTATACACCGTCCACCTCAAGGCTGAACAAATGTAATTTACTGTAAATGTATTTATTATTTTAACTTTATTTACAATGAAAGCCTAGGAACAGTGGGTTAACTGCCTTGTTCAGGGGTAGAACAACAGATTTTTGACCTTGTCAGCTCAGGGATTTGATCTAGCAACCTTTCGGTGACTGGCCCAACACTCTAACCACTGGGCTACCTGCCACCCGAACCACTGGGCTACCCTGCCACCCCAACCACTGGGCTACCCTGCCACCCCAACCACTGGGCTACCTGCCGCCCCGTGACGGTAAAGCAGCATAGTGCTTATCCTGCAGACCAAATTGACAGTTGATATTTTCAGATTGGGGTGAACTAATCTGTCAGCCTGTGCCTTGGTAAGGCCTCTGTTTTCCACATGGTCAATGACGATGGACCAGACTTCATCAGACACAACAGTTACCTGCCATCTGCCTCCCTCTCTCTGATGTCCACCTCTTTGACGGGGCCCATGACCAACTCTTTGACCTCTTTGACGGGGCCCATGACCAACTCTTTGACCTCTTTGACGGGGCCCATGGCCACCTCTTTGACCTCTTTGACGGGGCCATGGCCACCTCTTTGACGGGGCCCTTGGCCACCTCTTGGACCTCTTTCACGGGGGCCCTGCCCACCTCTCTGATGGGCCTCTTGTCCATAAGCTCTTTCTTCCTCTCCCTTTCTGTCTATCTGCTCCATGTTGAAAGACATCGTAATTGTTCACACACCCCCTTTTATATGGTGACCATTGAGATTCCACTACAGTATGTGAAGTCAGAAGTAACCACAAGTCATTATGTATGGTTATCATGTATCATACATGTCATCTAGATGTTTCTACATTACAAACACACATCTTATTCTCAAAATCCATATATAGTAGACAAACCAGTTTATCATCTCTAGGTTTACCAAACGGTTAAGTGATTAACCATTAAGCGCAGTTGGATTAAGTGATGGTCAGACGTATCTAAACAAATGAGAAGAGCATCATATGAAAAGTATTGTGAGCTTTGCATTGTGAAAGGCAATGACTTTATATGGAAGGTCTTTCTAGATGGTTTGGTGAAGAAGTTACTGTGTGATTTTGTGTGTTGTACTTAGTCAGTTGAAAATGTGCTTAGAGTTGTGAAAAAACATACTTTTTGATGATCTGTTTTTAGTTTTGTAGAGTTGTGACATTTTACCACATACTTGTGAAAAATAGTACCAAAGCGATAAAATAAAGTACACTGATAATTACAGTCTGCCGGTATATTTCAAATGACTGTTATCAGTTATTAAATGGAAAGTGCAGACAATAGGGTCCTCCAACGATGAACGGTCTACGCTGGTCTTGCCTTTAACAGTATTCTCTCCATTCTTAGGTGCCTTGGTCAGAAGTAGTGCACTACATAGAAAATAGGCTACCATTTGGGATGTAGCCCTGGATAATGAGGCTAGAAGTTATTTCAAGTCCCTGTGATGGAGGGAGAAAGCGAGGGAGTGAATAGTTGAACATGGAAAAACAAATAGAGAAATAAAGGCTGTGTCTCTTTGTGGCCTCAGGCTCTTGTAATTTCTAACAGTTCTGTAAAATATCAACTTGTCACCATGGAGACAGAGGGTGTATCACACTACTTCTAACTAGCGCCAACGGTTAGGACTATTTTCCCGTGTGGAAGGGGATGGCGCTACGTGGCTGTCCCTCCCGCTCACCCACTAGCCTACATTCTGAGCCAGGAGGACCCGGGGCGTCCGTATCCCTCCTCGTACAGCAGCAGCAGCTCACGTCGACTTTGGTTTATATCGTCACAGAGACAACTGTTTCAAACCTCCTAGAGTTCCGCTGGAGGGCCATGCTTCCATGGCGATACAATAGAGAGACTTGAAAGGATGAGTGACCAAACAGATTGGGCCTGATATTGTTCTAAATGTTGTAGGTCAAGACTAGAGTAGAAGAACTCTAGAACACTAGAACACTGTCTAGAGTTCTGAATCAATGTTTAAGTCTTTATTCCCACAGACAAGTTGTTTATGTACAATCTGTTTATGTTTGTTCATCCTTATCTCAGTTTTCTGCCTTTCTACAGCTCTGTAATGGATGCTTTGTGTCGGATTCTCCTTAGTCAGTAGAGAGAAGTGTGTGCGTGCAGGAGGCAGAGCTCATCATACCTGGTAATATAGATAATCTAAACATCCCTGTTCATTTCTCATCCCAACAAGCTGTGTCTCATCTCAATACTGCAGTCAAACGATTTAGCTATGTATCAGGAGGTCATATTCTATCTGTCCATTTCAAAACACATTATAACCAAACAGTAGAACAATAACTCAGTAGAGGAATCATGAACCCTTGTGCTCCATCATTTCTGACAAAAATGAACTCTGTTTTTCATGAAATTACACTTCTCCATGAAATTTCTAAAACAACATTTCACTTCGGCTAAAACAGAAAAGTAAAGTAATCATGTCTCCATTCAATGCTCCTCCACTCTATTCTGTTTCACCAGGTGTGCTAACGAGGCTGTCTATTCTGCTCCACCAGGTGTGTTAACGAGGCTGTCTATTCTGCTTCACCAGGTGTGTTAACGAGACTGTTTATTCTGCTTCACCAGGTGTGTTAACGAGGCTGTCTATCCTGCTTCACCAGGTGTGTTAATGAGGCTGTCTATCCTGCTTCACCAGGTGTGTTAACGAAGCTGTCTATTCTGCTTCACCAGGTGTGTTAACGAGGCTGTTTATTCTGCTTCACCAGGTGTGTTAACGAGACTGTTTATCCTGCTTCACCAGGTGTGTTAACGAGGCTGTCTATCCTGCTTCACCAGGTGTGTTAACGAGGCTGTCCATCCTGCTTCACCAGGTGTGTTAACAAGGCTGTCTATTCTGCTTCACCAGGTGTGTTAACGAGGCTGTTTATTCTGCTTCACCAGGTGTGTTAACAAGGCTGTTTATCCTGCTTCACCAGGTGTGTTAACGAGGCTGTCCATCCTGCTTCACCAGGTGTGTTAACAAGGCTGTCTATTCTGCTTCACCAGGTGTGTTAACGAGGCTGTTTATTCTGCTTCACCAGGTGTGTTAACGAGGCTGTTTATTCTGCTTCACCAGGTGTGTTAACGAGGCTGTTTATTCTGCTTCACCAGGTGTGTTAACAAGGCTGTTTATTCTGCTTCACCAGGTGTGTTAACGAGGCTGTCTATCCTGCTTCACCAGGTGTGTTAACGAGGCTGTTTATTCTGCTTCACCAGGTGTGTTAACAAGGCTGTCTATTCTGCTTCACCAGGTGTGTTAACGAGGCTGTCTATCCTGCTTCACCAGGTGTGTTAACGAGGCTGTTTATTCTGCTTCACCAGGTGTGTTAACAAGGCTGTCTATTCTGCTTCACCAGGTGTGTGACTGATCGCTGACCTCCAGCTGATTTACACATCAATTACCCAGCATGCATCCATTCATCAGACAAAATGATTTGAAGAGTGCAAAGGAGGCATAGATCACCAGGGTAAGAGCTGTCCAGTGTGCCTCTTATGCGGAGGCGGCGAAAAGAGTGAAAGAAACTGGGAGCGTTATCGGTCGCCATGGTAGGGGCACCGCAGTCTAGAGCTTCGCTGACCAGGGTCCCTATGGGCCTTATGTAGGTGTATGAACATAGTGATGTGAACTATCAATGCACTGCTGCTTTCTAGCCTTATGGGCCCTGGTCAATAGTAGTGTACTATGTAGGGAATGGGGTGCCATTTGGGACACATCACATAGTGATTTGAACTGAGGAAAATGAAATAAAGTGACATTTTATTTATTTTAATAGTTTATTTGTCACGTGTGCCGAATACAACAGTAGACCTTATAGTGAAATGCTTACAGGCTCTAACCAATATTGCGAGGAAAAAAAGGTATGTGTGTGTGTGTGTGTGTGTGTGTGTGTGTGTGTGTGTGTGTGTGTGTGTGTGTGTGTGTGTGTGTGTGTGTGTGTGTGTGTGTGTGTGTGTGTGTGTGTGTGTGTGTGTGTGTAGGTAAGTAAGTAAATAAATAAAACAACAGTAAAAAGACATTTGAAAAAAAGAGTAGCAAGGCTATACAGACACCTGCTAGTCAGGCTTATTGAGGTAGTATGTACATGTAGGTATGGTTAAAGTCACTATGCATATATGATGAACAGAGAGTAGCAGTAGTCTAAAAAGAGGGGTTGGAGGGTGGTGGGTGGTGGGACACAATGCAGATAGCCCGGTTAGCCAATGTGTGGGAGCACTGGTTGGTCGGGCCAATTGAGGCAGTATGTAAATGAATGTATAGTTAAAGTGACTATGCATATAAGATAAACAGAGAGTAGCAGCAGTGTAAAAGAGGGGTTGGGGGTGGCACACAATGCAAATAGTCTGGGTAACCATTTGGTTACCTGTTCAGGAGTCTTATGGCTTGGGGGTAAAAACTGTTGAGAAGCCCTTCTGTCCTAGACTTGGCACTCCGGTACCGCTTGCCATGCGGTAGTAGAGAGAACAGTCTATGACTGGGGTGGCTGGGGTCTTTGACAATTTTTAGGGCCTTCCTCTGACACCGCTTGGTGTAAAGGTCCTGGATGGCAGGCAGCTTTGAGCAAGTGATGTACTGGGCCGTACGCACTACCCTCTGTAGTTCCTTGCGGTCGGAGGCCGAGCAATTGCCGTACCAGGCAGTGATACAAGGATGGATGTTCAGGATGTTCTCGATGTTGCAGCTGTAGAACCTTTTGAGGATCTCAGGACCCATGCCAAATCTTTTCAGTTTCCTGAAGGGGAATAGGCTTTGTCGTGCCCTCTTCACAACTCTCTTGGTGTGTTTGGACCATTCTAGTTTGTTGTTGATGTGGACACCAAGGAATTTGTAGCTGTCAACCTGATCCACTACAGCCCCGTCAATGAGAATGGGACGTGCTCGGTGCTCCTTTTCCTGTAGTCCATAATCTTCTCCTTAGTCTTGGTTACGTTGAGGGATAGGTTGTTATTCTGGCACCACCCGGCCAGGTCTCTGACCTCCTCTCTATAGGCTGTCTCGTCGTTGTCGGTGATCAGGCCTCGTCAGCAAACTTAATGATGGTGTTGGAGTCATGCCTGGCCATGCAGTCGTGGGTGAACAGGGAGTACAGGAGGGGACTGAGCACGCACCCATGGGGAACTCCAGTGTTGAGGATCAGCGTGGCAGATGTGTTGCTACCTACCCTCACCACCTGTGGGCGGCCCGTCAGGAAGTCCAGGATTCAGTTGCAGAGGGAGGTGTTTAGTCCCAGGTTTCTTAGCTTAGTGATGAGCTTTGAGGGTACTATGGTGTTGAATGCTGAGCTGTAGTCAATGAATAACATTCTCACATAGGTGTTCCTTTTGTCCAGGTGGGAAAGGGCGGTGCGGAGTGCAATAGAGATTGCATCATCTGTGGATCTGTTCTGGCGGTATGCAAATTGGAGTGGGTCTTGGGTTTCTGGGATAATGGTGTTGACGTGGGCCATTACCAGCCTTTCAAAGCACTTAATGGCTACGGACGTGAGTGCTACGGATCTGTAGTCATTTAGGCAGGTTGCCTTTGTGTTCTTGGGCACAGGGACTATGGTGGTCGGCTTGAAACATGTTGGTATTACAGACTCAATCAGGGACATGTTGAAAATGTCAGTGAAGACACCTGCCAGTTGGTCTACACATGCACGGAGCACACGTCCTGGTAATCCGTCTGGCCCCGCAGCCTTGTGTATGTTGACCTGTTTAAAGGTCTTAATCACGTCGGCTACGGAGAGCGTGATCACACAGTCATCCGGAACAGCTGATGCTCTCATGCATGCCTCAGTGTTGCTTGTCTCGAAGCGAGCATAGTAGTGATTTAGCTCATCTGGTAGGCTCGTGTCACTGGGCAGCTCACGGCTGTGCTTCCCTTTGTAGTCTGTAATAGTTTGCAAGCCCTGCCACATCCTCCGAGCGTCGGGTGTAGTATGATTCAATCTTATTCCTGTATTGATGGTTCGTCGCAGGGCATAGCGGGATTTCTTGTAAGCTTCTGGGTCAGAGTCCCGCACCTTGAAAGCGGCAGCTCTACCCTTTAGCTCAGTGCGAATGTCAAATCAAATCAAATCAAATTTTATTTGTCACATACACATGGTTAGCAGATGTTAAATGCGAGTGTAGCGAAATGCTTGTGCTTCTAGTTCCGACAATGCAGTGATAACCAACAAGTAATCTAACTAACAATTCCAAAACTACTGTCTTATACACAGTGTAAGGGGATAAGGAATATGTACATAAGGATATATGAATGAGTGATGGTACAGAGCAGCATACAGTAGATGGTATCGAGTACAGTATATACATATGAGATGAGTGTGTAGACAAAGTAAACAAAGTGGCATAGTTAAAGTGGCTAGTGATACATGTGTTACATAAGGATGCAGTCGATGATGTAGAGTACAGTATATACATATGCATATGAGATGAATAATGTAGGGTAAGTAACATTATATACATTATATAAGGTAGCATATAAGGTAGAATGTGGCCTGTAATCCATGGCTTCTGGTTGAGGTATGTACGTACAGTCACTGTGGGGACGACGTCCTCAATGCACTTATTGATAAAGCCAGTGACTGATGTGGTGTACTCCTCAATGCCACCGGAAGAATCCCGGAACATATTCCAGTCTGTGCCAGCAAAACAGTCCTGTAGTCTAGCATCTGCTTCATCTGACCACTTTTTTATAGACCGAGTCACTGGTGCTTCCTGCTTTAATTTTTGTTTGTAAGCAGGAATCAGGAGGATAGCGTTATGGTCAGATTTACCAAATGGAGGGCGAGGGAGAGCTTTGTACGCATCTCTGTGTGTGGAGTAAAGGTAATCTAGAATTTTTTTCTCCCTCTGGTTGCACATTTAACATGTTGATAGAGATTTGTTAGAACTAATTTAAGTTTCCTTGCATTAAAGTCTCCGGCCACTAGGAGTGCCACCTCTGAGTGAGTGGTTTCTTGTTTGCTTATTTCCTTATACAGCTGACTGAGTGCGGTCTTAGTGCCAGCATCTGTTTGTTGTGGTAAATAAACAGCCACGAAAAGTATAGCTGAGAACTCTCTAGGCAAGTGGTGTGGCCTGCAATTTATCACAATATACTTTACTTCAGGCGAGCAAAACCTAGAGATTTTACTTCCTCGTCTTACTGGAGTGTGCTGTTCTATCCTTCCGGTGCAGCGTATATCCCGCTAGCTGAATATCCATGTCGTCATTCTGCCACGATTCCATGAAGCATAGGATATTACAGTTTTTGATGTCCCGTTGGTAGGACATTCGTGATCGTACCTCGTCTAGTTTATTGTCCAATGATTGCACGTTGGCGAGTAATATTGACAGTAATGGCAGCTTTCCTACTCGCCTTCTGCAGGTCCAGACAAGGCTTCGCTTCGTTTTGAAAATAATTGGGATGTCTGCCCTGTGGGGTGTTTGGAGAATATCGTGTGAGTCCTGCTTGTTGTAGAAAAAATCTTTGTCTAATCCGAGGTGAGTGATCGCTGTCCTGATATCCATAAGTTCTTTGTCTAATCCGAGGTGAGTGATCGCTGTCCTGATGTCCAGAAGCTCTTTGTCTAATCCGAGGTGAGTGATCGCTTTCCTGATATCCAGAAGCTCTTTGTCTAATCCGAGGTGAGTGATGGCTGTCCTGATGTCCAGAAGCTCTTTGTCTAATCCGAGGTGAGTGATCGCTTTCCTGATATCCAGAAGCTCTTTGTCTAATCCGAGGTGAGTGATGGCTGTCCTGATGTCCAGAAGCTCTTTGTCTAATCCGAGGTGAGTGATCGCTTTCCTGATATCCAGAAGCTCTTTGTCTAATCCGAGGTGAGTGATGGCTGTCCTGATGTCCAGAAGCTCTTTGTCTAATCCGAGGTGAGTGATCGCTTTCCTGATATCCAGAAGCTCTTTGTCTAATCCGAGGTGAGTGATCGCTGTCCTGATATCCAGAAGCTCTTTGTCTAATCCGAGGTGAGTGATCGCTTTCCTGATATCCAGAAGCTCTGTGTCTAATCCGAGGTAGTGATCGGTGTCCTGATATCCAGAAGCTCTTTTCTGCCATAAAATACGGTTGCAGAAACATTATGTACAAAATCATTTACAAATATATCGAAAAAAAACCCACATAATAGCACAATTGGTTAGGAGACCGTAAAACGGCGGCCATCTCCTCCGGTGCGATCTTTATCGATAGAAAAGAACAGAACAAATAGAACAGACACCAAGGGACATATGTATCAATCATCTGTGCCTTTTTTAAAATCAGAATGAATAAGATTACATGGACAGGGGGACTCCTACTCTGAGATGCTTCATATGGCCCCAGGTTTCAATGTTTTACTCAGCACACTCAGCACACACTCAGCACACAGGGAGAGTAATGTGTCCTAGCTAAAAGAGTGCAACATTTATACATTTGACTTCCACATCTGAAGCTGTAGTTGATTCACTGTTATAGTCTTGATATAGACAGAGTGTGCATAAGAAAAAATTACCAACAGAATAAATGTCCTTTGGGAATGGTCCATATCCTTCAACAAAGCACTCAAAAGTTAATTACTTAAGTAAATCTCTCAGATAACAAAATTTTAGCTTTCGCTAGACAAACAAGACACTGCTACTATAGCTTTGCCATTTTGGCGTTACATAGGACTTCAGGTCCTCTCATCATCATGTTTGACATAGTCGGGCATCCCAAATGTCACCGTAATCACTATATAGCACACTACGTCTTGCTTTTGAGTCAAAAGTAGTGCACTGTACAGGGAATGGGGTGCATTGTAGTCAAAAGTAGTGCACTATATATGGAATGGGCTGGTTTCTAGTCAAAAGTAGTGCACTATATATGGAATGGGGTGCTTTCTAGTCAAAAGTAGTGCACTATATATGGAATGGGGTGCTTTCTAGTCAAAAGTAGTGCATTTTATAGGGAATGGGGTGCTTTCTAGTCAAAAGTAGTGCACTATTGTAACAACCCTGGGTTTATAAGCGTGGAAGTCGACTCCGCCGTACGGTAGCAGGCTTTAGCGGCACAGTCGATAGCGCGTCGGACCTCGGGCTCGAATATCGAGGGTTCGAGACCTGTTCCCTGCTGTTTCATTACATTGGTGTCAGAAGGGAGTGGACCTTGCATCCACGACAGTGTGTGTGCTTGGCCGGTGAGCGCGTTCCTGTAAGACGTAGAGTCGCAAGCTAGCGCAAGGACGCGTTCCTGTAAAACGTAGAGCCGCAAGCTAGCGAGAGGACGCGTTTCTGTAAAACGTAGAGTCGCAAGCTAGCGAGAGTATGCGTTCCTGTAAAACGTAGAGCCGCAAGCTAGCGAGAGGACGCGTTCCTGTAAAACGTAGAGCCGCAAGCTAGCGCGAGGACGCGTTCCTGTAAAACGTAGAGCCGCAAGCTAGCGCGAGGACGCGCTCTTTGAAAGGAGGGAGTAGTGTAACGACCCGCACGAGCATGCTTTTGCGGCACAGTCGATAGCGCCCTGGACTTCGGGCTAGAAGGTCGAGGGTTCGAGACCTGCTCCCTGCTGTTTCATTACACTATATAGGGAATGGGGTGCTTTCTAGTCAAAAGTAGTGCATTTTATAGGGAATGGGGTGCTTTCTAGTCAAAAGTAGTGCATTTTATAGGGAATGGGGTGCTTTCTAGTCAAAAGTAGTGCATTTTATAGGGAATGGGGTGCTTTCTAGTCAAAAGTTGTGCATTTTATAGGGAATGGGGTGCTTTCTAGTCAAAAGTAGTGCATTTTATAGGGAATGGGGTGCTTTCTAGTCAAAAGTAGTGCATTTGATAGGGAATGGGGTGCTTTCTAGTCAAAAGTAGTGCACTATATAGGGAATGGGGTGCTTTCTAGTCAAAAGTAGTGCTTTTTATAGGGAATGGGGTGCTTTCTAGTCAAAAGTAGTGCACTATATAGGGAATGGGGTGCTTTCTAGTCAAAAGTAGTACATTTTATAGGGAATGGGGTGCTTTCTAGTCAAAAGTAGTGCATTTTATAGGGAATGGGGTGCTTTCTAGTCAAAGTAGTGCATTTTATAGGGAATGGGGTGCTTTCTAGTCAAAAGTAGTGCATTTTATAGGGAATGGGGTGCTTTCTAGTCAAAGTAGTGCATTTTATAGGGAATGGGGTGCTTTCTAGTCAAAAGTAGTGCATTTTATAGGGAATGGGGTGCTTTCTAGTCAAAAGTAGTGCATTTTATAGGGAATGGGGTGCTTTCTAGTCAAAAGTAGGTAGTGCACTATATAGGGAATGGGGTGCTTTCTAGTCAAAAGTAGTGCATTTTATAGGGAATGGGGTGCTTTCTAGTCAAAAGTAGTGCATTTTATAGGGAATGGGGTGCTTTCTAGTCAAAAGTAGTGCACTATATAGGGAATGGGGTGCTTTCTAGTCAAAAGTAGTGCACTATATAGGGAATGGGGTGCTTTCTAGTCAAAAGTAGTGCACTATATATGGAATGGGGTGCCATTTGGGACACACATAATCGTCATGTTATTAATGATGACAAGGTCAAGCACAGTGCATGTAAACATGAAGAGCTGAGACAGATTTTTCACACACATGTCAAAGCATCACAAGACAGATGACAGTCACAGTGAAACAAATCAACAGTAAAGCATCTTTCTTTCTTTCTCTTTTTATCCCTCTCCCCCTCTCCGTCTCTCGTTTTCTCTCTCTCTCATCTCTCTGACTCTCTGTCTCTCTCTCTCCCCCTCTCTGTCTCTCTCGTTTTCTCTCTCTATCATCTCTCTGACTGTCTCTCTCTCTCCCTCCCCTCTTTCTCTCTCTCTGTTAAATAGTTTGGTCTGTTCTCAGCAGCTCAGAGGGCGTCATGGCGATGACAGATTTATTAATCACATCCATCATCTCTAACTTCATGGCGACCAGAGAACTCTAATCTCTCCTGAAGGGCTCTCTACTGTCTGCATTAGCCTGACGTGGTGACCAGAGTGTGTGAGGGAATCGGCTTGCCTGTCAGAGTATTCAATATTTGTGGGGAATCCAACAGGAAAGGCAAGTTGTTTTCCTGAACTTGTTTATTTGACTTTGTCCCCTAAACTTTGTTAGTCTTGAAAGTTTGTCCTGAAGGATTTGTTTCAACTTGCCTTCATCATGTCCTCAGAGCTTTGCAAGCCAGGGATGTTTTGCTGAAGATGAACAAAAAGTACAATTATCACTGAATAAACTGTGCTCTCATAACTAACTAATGATCAATTAATGTAAGAGAAATCAAAACCAAACATGTGACATTTGAGCTGAGCAAGCAGATGGCTAATGATTAGTTAATCAAGAGGAATACAGTGAGATGTGCTGTTAGAAGATCTGTGGTATATCTGTGACAGTGATGAGGTCAATACAGTCATTCACACTGGATTGTAGACACATGCACACAGATGGTGTTTCTTCCTCATGCCCCTAGTGGAGTCTTCAGAGCTATGGTTCCCAACTATGATTCCCGGCTATGGTTCCCGGCTATGGTTCCCGGCTATGGTTCCCGACCATGGTTCCAGGCTATGGTTCCCGGCTATGGTTCTTGGCTATGGTTCCTGACTATGGTTCCCGGCTATGGTTCTTGGCTATGGTTCCTGACTATGGTTCCCGGCTATGGTTCCCGACCATGGTTCCAGGCTATGGTTCCCGGCTATGGTTCCCGACCATGGTTCCAGGCTATGGTTCCCGGCTATGGTTCTTGGCTATGGTTCCTGACTATGGTTCCCGTATATGGTTCCTGACTCATTCTATCCTCTCGTAATATCTCTTCCTCCTTCCCCCTTTCACTGTAAAAGGTCTTCTCTGACTGACTATCTAATCTTTTAGCCCACTCTGATTTGTCCTAAATCGCACCATGTTCCCTTTATAGTGCACTACTTACCCCCCAGGGCCCATAGGGATTTGGTAGTAGTGCACTATATTGGGAAAAGGGTGCCATTTGGGTTGGAGACTAAGCCATTGTTGTGTTCCTAGTGTCGTTTCTCTATTAACCATCTCTCTCTTTCCATGGCCTTTTATAGTTTATTTTCTCTTAAGTGGCTCTTCATGCACACTTCCTCTTCTTAAAATCACCCTCTCTTCTCTTTTCTCGAATACATTTTCTACCAGTTATTATGCATCTCTACTTTTCCATAGTCTATTGTTGTCTTTTTCCCCTTGGCTCCCTCTGGATTTTAGCTACAGTATTTCACTCTTCACTAACTGATTCGGTCTTTCGTCAGTTCTCTCCGTCTTGTAATATAGCACTTTCTAGTCTCATCCCTAGTTTTCTCTTTCTAGTCTCATTCCTAGCTTTCTCTTTCTAGTCTCATCCCTAGCTTTCTATTTCTAGTGTCATCCCGAGCTTTCTCTTTCTAGTCTCATCCCTAGCTTTCTCTTTCTAGTCTCATCCCTATCTTTCTCTTTCTAGTCTCATCCCTAGCTTTCTCTTTCTAGTGTCATCCCTAGCTTTCTCTTTCTAGTCTCATCCCTAGCTTTCTTTTTCTAGTGTCATCCCTAGTTTTATCTTTCTAGTCTCATCCCGAGCTTTCTCTTTCTAGTCTCATCCCTAGCTTTCTCTTTCTAGTCTCATCCCTATCTTTCTCTTTCTAGTCTCATCCCTAGCTTTCTCTTTCTAGTGTCATCCCTAGCTTTCTCTTTCTAGTCAAATCCCTAGCTTTCTCTTTCTAGTCTCATCCCTAGCTTTCTCTTTCTAGTGTCATCCCTAGTTTTCTCTTTCTTGTCTCATCCCTAGCTTTCTCTTTCTAGTCTCATCACTAGCTTTCTCTGTCTAGTGTCATCCCTAGCTTTCTCTTTCTAGTCTCATCCCTAGCTTTCTCTTTCTAGTCTCATCCCTAGCTTTCTCTTTCTAGTCTCATCCCGAGCTTTCTCTTTCTAGTCTCATCCCTAGCTTTCTCTTTCTGGTGTCATCCCTAGCTTTCTCTTTCTAGTGTCATCCCTAGTTTTCTCTTTCTAGTCTCATCCCTAGTTTTCTCTTTCTAGTCTCATCCCTAGCTTTCTCTTTCTAGTCTCATCCCTAGCTTTCTCTTTCTAGTCTCATCCCTAGCTTTCTCTTTCTAGTTTCATCCCTAGCTTTCTCTTTCTAGTCTCATCCCTAGCTTTCTCTTTCTAGTCTCATCCCTAGCTTTCTCTTTCTAGTCTCATCCATAGCTTTCTCTTTCTAGTCTCATCCCTAGCTTTCTCTTTCTTGTCTCATCCCTAGCTTTCTCTTTCTAGTGTCATCCCTAGCTTTCTCTTTCTAGTCTCATCCCTAGCTTTCTCTTTCTAGTGTCATCCCTAGCTTTCTCTTTCTGGTCTCATCCCTAGCTTTCTCTTTCTGGTGTCATCCCTAGCGTTCTCTTTCTAGTCTCATCCCTAGCTTTCTCTTTCTAGTCTCATCCATAGCTTTCTCTTTCTAGTGTCATCCCTAGTTTTCTCTTTCTTGTCTCATCCCTAGCTTTCTCTTTCTAGTCTCATCCCTAGCTTTCTATTTCTAGTGTCATCCCTAGTTTTCTCTTTCTAGTCTCATCCCTAGCTTTCTCTTTCTAGTCTCATCCCTAGCTTTCTCTTTCTAGTCTCATCCCTCGCTTTCTCTTTCTAGTGTCATCCCTAGCTTTCTCTTTCTAGTCTCATCCCTAGCTTTCTTTTTCTAGTGTCATCCCTAGTTTTATCTTTCTAGTCTCATCCCGAGCTTTCTCTTTCTAGTCTCATCCCTAGCTTTCTCTTTCTAGTCTCATCCCTATCTTTCTCTTTCTAGTCTCATCCCTAGCTTTCTCTTTCTAGTGTCATCCCTAGCTTTCTCTTTCTAGTCAAATCCCTAGCTTTCTCTTTCTAGTCTCATCCCTAGCTTTCTCTTTCTAGTGTCATCCCTAGTTTTCTCTTTCTTGTCTCATCCCTAGCTTTCTCTTTCTAGTCTCATCACTAGCTTTCTCTGTCTAGTGTCATCCCTAGCTTTCTCTTTCTAGTCTCATCCCTAGCTTTCTCTTTCTAGTCTCATCCCTAGCTTTCTCTTTCTAGTCTCATCCCGAGCTTTCTCTTTCTAGTCTCATCCCTAGCTTTCTCTTTCTGGTGTCATCCCTAGCTTTCTCTTTCTAGTGTCATCCCTAGTTTTCTCTTTCTAGTCTCATCCCTAGTTTTCTCTTTCTAGTCTCATCCCTAGCTTTCTCTTTCTAGTCTCATCCCTAGCTTTCTCTTTCTAGTCTCATCCCTAGCTTTCTCTTTCTAGTTTCATCCCTAGCTTTCTCTTTCTAGTCTCATCCCTAGCTTTCTCTTTCTAGTCTCATCCCTAGCTTTCTCTTTCTAGTCTCATCCCTAGCTTTCTCTTTCTAGTGTCATCCCTAGCTTTCTCTTTCTAGTCTCATCCCTAGCTTTCTCTTTCTAGTGTCATCCCTAGCTTTCTCTTTCTGGTCTCATCCCTAGCTTTCTCTTTCTGGTGTCATCCCTAGCGTTCTCTTTCTAGTCTCATCCCTAGCTTTCTCTTTCTAGTCTCATCCATAGCTTTCTCTTTCTAGTGTCATCCCTAGTTTTCTCTTTCTTGTCTCATCCCTAGCTTTCTCTTTCTAGTCTCATCACTAGCTTTCTCTTTCTAGTCTCATCCCTAGCTTTCTCTTTCTAGTCTCATCCCTAGCTTTCTCTTTCTAGTGTCCTCCCTAGCTTTCTCTTTCTAGTCTCATCCCCAGCTTTCCCTTTCTAGTCTCATCCCTAGCTTTCTCTTTCTAGTCTCATCCCTAGCTTTCTCTTTCTAGTCTCATCCCTAGCTTTCTCTTTCTAGTCTCATCCCTAGCTTTCTCTTTCTAGTGTCATCCCTAGCTTTCTCTTTCTAGTCTCATCCCTAGCTTTCTCTTTCTAGTGTCATCCCTAGCTTTCTCTTTCTAGTCTCATCCCTAGATTTCTCTTACTAGTTTCATCCCTAGCTTTATCTTTCTAGTCTCATTCATAGCTTTCTCTTTATAGTCTCATCCCTAGCTTTCTCTTTCTAGTGTCATCCCTAGCTTTCTCTTTCTAGTCTCATCCCTAGCTTTCTCTTTCTAGTCTCATCCCTAGCTTTCTCTTTCTAGTCTCATCCCTAGCTTTCTCTTTCTAGTCTCATCCCGAGCTTTCTCTTTCTAGTCTCATCCCTAGCTTTCTCTTTCTGGTGTCATCCCTAGCTTTCTCTTTCTAGTCACATCCATAGCTTTCTCTTTCTAGTGTCATCCCTAGTTTTCTCTTTCTAGTCTCATCCCTAGCTTTCTCTTTCTAGTCTCATCCCTAGCTTTCTCTTTCTAGTCTCATCCCTAGCTTTCTCTTTCTAGTCTCATCCCGAGCTTTCTCTTTCTGGTGTCATCCCTAGCTTTCTCTTTCTAGTCTCATCCCTAGCTTTCTATTTCTAGTCTCATCCATAGCTTTCTCTTTCTAGTGTCATCCCTAGTTTTCTCTTTCTAGTCTCATCCCTAGCTTTCTCTTTCTAGTCTCATCCCTAGCTTTCTCTTTCTAGTCTCATCCCTAGCTTTCTCTTTCTAGTCTCATCCCGAGCTTTCTCTTTCTAGTCTCATCCCTAGCTTTCTCTTTCTTGTCTCATCCCTAGCTTTCTCTTTCTGGTCTCATCCCTAGCTTTCTCTTTCTGGTGTCATCCCTAGCGTTCTCTTTCTAGTCTCATCCCTAGCTTTCTCTTTCTAGTCTCATCCATAGCTTTCTCTTTCTAGTGTCATCCCTAGTTTTCTCTTTCTTGTCTCATCCCTAGCTTTCTCTTTCTAGTCTCATCACTAGCTTTCTCTTTCTAGTCTCATCCCTAGCTTTCTCTTTCTAGTCTCATCCCTAGCTTTCTCTTTCTAGTGTCCTCCCTAGCTTTCTCTTTCTAGTCTCATCCCCAGCTTTCCCTTTCTAGTCTCATCCCTAGCTTTCTCTTTCTAGTCTCATCCCTAGCTTTCTCTTTCTAGTCTCATCCCTAGCTTTCTCTTTCTAGTCTCATCCCTAGCTTTCTCTTTCTAGTGTCATCCCTAGCTTTCTCTTTCTAGTCTCATCCCTAGCTTTCTCTTTCTAGTGTCATCCCTAGCTTTCTCTTTCTAGTCTCATCCCTAGATTTCTCTTACTAGTTTCATCCCTAGCTTTATCTTTCTAGTGTCATCCCTAGCTTTCTCTTTCTAGTCCCATCCCTAGCTTTCTCTTTCTGGTGTCATCCCTAGCTTTCTCTTTCTAGTCTCATCCCTAGCTTTCTATTTCTAGTCTCATCCATAGCTTTCTCTTTCTAGTTTCATCCCTAGTTTTCTCTTTCTAGTCTCATCCCTAGTTTTCTCTTTCTAGTCTCATCCCTAGCTTTCTCTTTTTAGTCTCATCCCTAGCTTTCTCTTTCTAGTTTCATCCCTAGCTTTCTCTTTCTAGTTTCATCCCTATCTTTCTCTTTCTAGTCTCATCCCTAGCTTTCTCTTTCTAGTCTCATCCCTAGCTTTCTCTTTCTAGTTTCATCCCTAGCTTTCTCTTTCTAGTCTCATCCCTAGCTTTCTCTTTCTAGTCTCATCCCTAGCTTTCTCTTTCTAGTCTCATCCATAGCTTTCTCTTTATAGTGTCATCCCTAGTTTTCTCTTTCTTGTCTCATCCCTAGCTTTCTCTTTCTAGTGTCATCCCTAGCTTTCTCTTTCTAGTCTCATCCCTAGCTTTCTCTTTCTAGTGTCATCCTTAGCTTTCTCTTTCTGGTCTCATCCCTAGCTTTCTCTTTCTGGTGTCATCCCTAGCGTTCTCTTTCTAGTCTCATCCATAGCTTTCTCTTTCTAGTGTCATCCCTAGTTTTCTCTTTCTTGTCTCATCCCTAGCTTTCTCTTTCTAGTCTCATCACTAGCTTTCTCTTTCTAGTCTCATCCCTAGCTTTCTCTTTCTAGTCTCATCCCTAGCTTTCTCTTTCTAGTGTCCTCCCTAGCTTTCTCTTTCTAGTCTCATCCCCAGCTTTCTCTTTCTAGTCTCATCACTAGCTTTCTCTTTCTAGTCTCATCCCTAGCTTTCTCTTTCTAGTCTCATCCTTAGCTTTCTCTTTCTAGTCTCATCCCGAGCTTTCTCTTTCTAGTCTCATCCCTAGCTTTCTCTTTCTGGTGTCATCCCTAGCTTTCTCTTTCTAGTCACATCCATAGCTTTCTCTTTCTAGTGTCATCCCTAGTTTTATCTTTCTAGTCTCATCCCTAGCTTTCTCGTTCTAGTCTCATCCCTAGCTTTCTCTTTCTAGTCTCATCCCTAGCTTTCTCTTTCTAGTCTCATCCCTAGCTTTCTCTTTCTGGTGTCATCCCTAGCTTTCTCTTTCTAGTCTCATCCCTAGCTTTCTATTTCTAGTCTCATCCATAGCTTTCTCTTTCTAGTTTCATCCCTAGTTTTCTCTTTCTAGTCTCATCCCTAGTTTTCTCTTTCTAGTCTCATCCCTAGCTTTCTCTTTCTAGTCTCATCCCTAGCTTTCTCTTTCTAGTTTCATCCCTAGCTTTCTCTTTCTAGTTTCATCCCAATCTTTCTCTTTCTAGTCTCATCCCTAGCTTTCTCTTTCTAGTCTCATCCCTAGCTTTCTCTTTCTAGTTTCATCCCTAGCTTTCTCTTTCTAGTCTCATCCCTAGCTTTCTCTTTCTAGTCTCATCCCTAGCTTTCTCTTTCTAGTCTCATCCATAGCTTTCTCTTTCTAGTGTCATCCCTAGTTTTCTCTTTCTTGTCTCATCCCTAGCTTTCTCTTTCTAGTGTCATCCCTAGCTTTCTCTTTCTAGTCTCATCCCTAGCTTTCTCTTTCTAGTGTCATCCCTAGCTTTCTCTTTCTGGTCTCATCCCTAGCTTTCTCTTTCTGGTGTCATCCCTAGCGTTCTCTTTCTAGTCTCATCCCTAGCTTTCTCTTTCTAGTCTCATCCATAGCTTTCTCTTTCTAGTGTCATCCCTAGTTTTCTCTTTCTTGTCTCATCCCTAGCTTTCTCTTTCTAGTCTCATCACTAGCTTTCTCTTTCTAGTCTCATCCCTAGCTTTCTCTTTCTAGTCTCATCCCTAGCTTTCTCTTTCTAGTGTCCTCCCTAGCTTTCTCTTTCTAGTCTCATCCCCAGCTTTCCCTTTCTAGTCTCATCCCTAGCTTTCTCTTTCTAGTCTCATCCCTAGCTTTCTCTTTCTAGTCTCATCCCTAGCTTTCTCTTTCTAGTCTCATCCCTAGCTTTCTCTTTCTAGTGTCATCCCTAGCTTTCTCTTTCTAGTCTCATCCCTAGCTTTCTCTTTCTAGTGTCATCCCTAGCTTTCCCTTTCTAGTCTCATCCCTAGCTTTCTCTTTCTAGTCTCATCCCTAGCTTTCTCTTTCTAGTCTCATCCCTAGCTTTCTCTTTCTAGTCTCATCCCTAGCTTTCTCTTTCTAGTGTCATCCCTAGCTTTCTCTTTCTAGTCTCATCCCTAGCTTTCTCTTTCTAGTGTCATCCCTAGCTTTCTCTTTCTAGTCTCATCCCTAGATTTCTCTTACTAGTTTCATCCCTAGCTTTATCTTTCTAGTGTCATCCCTAGCTTTCTCTTTCTGGTCTCATCCCTAGCTTTCTCTTTCTAGTCTCATCCATAGCTTTCTCTTTCTAGTGTCATCCCTAGTTTTCTCTTTCTTGTCTCATCCCTAGCTTTCTCTTTCTAGTCTCATCCTTAGCTTTCTCTTTCTAGTCTCATCCCGAGCTTTCTCTTTCTAGTCTCATCCCTAGCTTTCTCTTTCTGGTGTCATCCCTAGCTTTCTCTTTCTAGTCACATCCATAGCTTTCTCTTTCTAGTGTCATCCCTAGTTTTCTCTTTCTAGTCTCATCCCTAGCTTTCTCTTTCTAGTCTCATTCCTAGCTTTCTCTTTCTAGTCTCATCCCTAGCTTTCTCTTTCTATTCTCATCCCTAGCTTTCTCTTTCTGGTGTCATCCCTAGCTTTCTCTTTCTAGTCTCATCCCTAGCTTTCTATTTCTAGTCTCATCCATAGCTTTCTCTTTCTAGTTTCATCCCTAGTTTTCTCTTTCTAGTCTCATCCCTAGTTTTCTCTTTCTAGTCTCATCCCTAGCTTTCTCTTTCTAGTCTCATCCCTAGCTTTCTCTTTCTAGTTTCATCCCTAGCTTTCTCTTTCTAGTTTCATCCCTATCTTTCTCTTTCTAGTCTCATCCCTAGCTTTCTCTTTCTAGTCTCATCCCTAGCTTTCTCTTTCTAGTTTCATCCCTAGCTTTCTCTTTCTAGTCTCATCCCTAGCTTTCTCTTTCTAGTCTCATCCCTAGCTTTCTCTTTCTAGTCTCATCCATAGCTTTCTCTTTCTAGTGTCATCCCTAGTTTTCTCTTTCTTGTCTCATCCCTAGCTTTCTCTTTCTAGTGTCATCCCTAGCTTTCTCTTTCTAGTCTCATCCCTAGCTTTCTCTTTCTAGTGTCATCCCTAGCTTTCTCTTTCTGGTCTCATCCCTAGCTTTCTCTTTCTGGTGTCATCCCTAGCGTTCTCTTTCTAGTCTCATCCCTAGCTTTCTCTTTCTAGTCTCATCCATAGCTTTCTCTTTCTAGTGTCATCCCTAGTTTTCTCTTTCTTGTCTCATCCCTAGCTTTCTCTTTCTAGTCTCATCACTAGCTTTCTCTTTCTAGTCTCATCCCTAGCTTTCTCTTTCTAGTCTCATCCCTAGCTTTCTCTTTCTAGTGTCCTCCCTAGCTTTCTCTTTCTAGTCTCATCCCCAGCTTTCCCTTTCTAGTCTCATCCCTAGCTTTCTCTTTCTAGTCTCATCCCTAGCTTTCTCTTTCTAGTCTCATCCCTAGCTTTCTCTTTCTAGTCTCATCCCTAGCTTTCTCTTTCTAGTGTCATCCCTAGCTTTCTCTTTCTAGTCTCATCCCTAGCTTTCTCTTTCTAGTGTCATCCCTAGCTTTATCTTTCTAGTCTCATCCCTAGATTTCTCTTACTAGTTTCATCCCTAGCTTTATCTTTCTAGTCTCATTCATAGCTTTCTCTTTATAGTCTCATCCCTAGCTTTCTCTTTCTAGTGTCATCCCTAGCTTTCTCTTTCTAGTCTCATCCCTAGCTTTCTCTTTCTAGTCTCATCCCTAGCTTTCTCTTTCTAGTCTCATCCCTAGCTTTCTCTTTCTAGTGTAATCCCTAGCTTTCTCTTTCTAGTCTCATCCCTAGCTTTCTCTTTCTAGTCTCATCCCTAGCTTTCTCTTTCTAGTCTCATCCCTAGCTTTCTCTTTCTAGTCTCATCCCTAGTTTTCTCTTTGTAGTCTCATCCCTAGCTTTCTCTTTCTAGTCTCATCCCTAGCTTTCTCTTTCTAGTCTCATCCCTAGCTTTCTCTTTCTAGTCTCATCCCTAGCTTTCTCTTTCTAGTCTCATCCCTAGCTTTCTCTTTCTAGTCTCATCCCTAGCTTTCTCTTTCTAGTCTCATCCCTAGCTTTCTCTTTCTAGTCTCATCCCGAGCTTTCTCTTTCTAGTCTCATCCCTAGCTTTCTCTTTCTAGTCTCATCCCGAGCTTTCTCTTTCTAGTCTCATCCCTAGCTTTCTCTTTCTAGTGTCATCCCTAGCTTTCTCTTTCTAGTCTCATCCCTAGCTTTCTCTTTCTAGTCTCATCCCTAGCTTTCTCTTTCTAGTCTCATCCCTAGCTTTCTCTTTCTAGTCTCATCCCTAGTTTTCTCTTTGTAGTCTCATCCCTAGCTTTCTCTTTCTAGTCTCATCCCTAGCTTTCTCTTTCTAGTCTCATCCCTAGCTTTCTCTTTCTAGTCTCATCCCTAGCTTTCTCTTTCTAGTCTCATCCCTAGCTTTCTCTTTCTAGTCTCATCCCTAGCTTTCTCTTTCTAGTCTCATCCCGAGCTTTCTCTTTCTAGTCTCATCCCTAGCTTTCTCTTTCTGGTGTCATCCCTAGCTTTCTCTTTCTAGTCACATACATAGCTTTCTCTTTCTAGTGTCATCCCTAGTTTTCTCTTTCTAGTCTCATCCCTAGTTTTCTCTTTCTAGTCTCATCCCTAGCTTTCTCTTTCTAGTCTCATCCCTAGCTTTCTCTTTCTAGTTTCATCCCTAGCTTTCTCTTTCTAGTTTCATCCCTATCTTTCTCTTTCTAGTCTCATCCATAGCTTTCTCTTTCTAGTCTCATCCCTAGCTTTCTCTTTCTAGTCTCATCCATAGCTTTCTCTTTCTAGTGTCATCCCTAGTTTTCTCTTTCTTGTCTCATCCCTAGCTTTCTCTTTCTAGTGTCATCCCTAGCTTTCTCTTTCTAGTCTCATCCCTAGCTTTCTCTTTCTAGTGTCATCCCTAGCTTTCTCTTTCTAGTCTCATCCCTAGCTTTCTCTTTCTGGTGTCATCCCTAGCTTTCTCTTTCTAGTCTCATCCATAGCTTTCTCTTTCTGGTGTCATCCCTAGCTTTCTCTTTCTAGTCACATACATAGCTTTCTCTTTCTAGTGTCATCCCTAGTTTTCTCTTTCTAGTCTCATCCCTAGCTTTCTCTTTCTAGTCTCATCCCTAGCTTTCTCTTTCTAGTCTCATCCCTAGCTTTCTCTTTCTAGTCTCATCCCTAGCTTTCTCTTTCTGGTGTCATCCCTAGCTTTCTCTTTCTAGTCTCATCCCTAGCTTTCTATTTCTAGTCTCATCCATAGCTTTCTCTTTCTAGTCTCATCCCTAGTTTTCTCTTTCTAGTCTCATCCCTAGCTTTCTCTTTCTAGTCTCATCCCTAGCTTTCTCTTTCTAGTTTCATCCCTAGCTTTCTCTTTCTAGTTTCATCCCTATCTTTCTCTTTCTAGTCTCATCCATAGCTTTCTCTTTCTAGTCTCATCCCTAGCTTTCTCTTTCTAGTCTCATCCCTAGCTTTCTCTTTCTAGTCTCATCCCTAGCTTTCTCTTTCTAGTCTCATCCCTAGCTTTCTCTTTCTAGTGTCATCCCTAGCTTTCTCTTTCTAGTCTCATCCCTAGCTTTCTCTTTCTAGTGTCATCCCTAGCTTTATCTTTCTAGTCTCATCCCTAGATTTCTCTTACTAGTTTCATCCCTAGCTTTATCTTTCTAGTCTCATTCATAGCTTTCTCTTTATAGTCTCATCCCTAGCTTTCTCTTTCTAGTGTCATCCCTAGCTTTCTCTTTCTAGTCTCATCCCTAGCTTTCTCTTTCTAGTCTCATCCCTAGCTTTCTCTTTCTAGTCTCATCCCTAGCTTTCTCTTTCTAGTGTCATCCCTAGCTTTCTCTTTCTAGTCTCATCCCTAGCTTTCTCTTTCTAGTCTCATCCCTAGCTTTCTCTTTCTAGTCTCATCCCTAGCTTTCTCTTTCTAGTCTCATCCCTAGTTTTCTCTTTGTAGTCTCATCCCTAGCTTTCTCTTTCTAGTCTCATCCCTAGCTTTCTCTTTCTAGTCTCATCCCTAGCTTTCTCTTTCTAGTCTCATCCCTAGCTTTCTCTTTCTAGTCTCATCCCTAGCTTTCTCTTTCTAGTCTCATCCCTAGCTTTCTCTTTCTAGTCTCATCCCAAGCTTTCTCTTTCTAGTCTCATCCCTAGCTTTCTCTTTCTGGTGTCATCCCTAGCTTTCTCTTTCTAGTCACATACATAGCTTTCTCTTTCTAGTGTCATCCCTAGTTTTCTCTTTCTAGTCTCATCCCTAGCTTTCTCTTTCTAGTCTCATCCCTAGCTTTCTCTTTCTAGTCTCATCCCTAGCTTTCGCTTTCTAGTCTCATCCCTAGCTTTCTCTTTCTGGTGTCATCCCTAGCTTTCTCTTTCTAGTCTCATCCCTAGCTTTCTATTTCTAGTCTCATCCATAGCTTTCTCTTTCTAGTCTCATCCCTAGTTTTCTCTTTCTAGTCTCATCCCTAGCTTTCTCTTTCTAGTCTCATCCCTAGCTTTCTCTTTCTAGTTTCATCCCTAGCTTTCTCTTTCTAGTTTCATCCCTATCTTTCTCTTTCTAGTCTCATCCATAGCTTTCTCTTTCTAGTCTCATCCCTAGCTTTCTCTTTCTAGTCTCATCCATAGCTTTCTCTTTCTAGTGTCATCCCTAGTTTTCTCTTTCTTGTCTCATCCCTAGCTTTCTCTTTCTAGTGTCATCCCTAGCTTTCTCTTTCTAGTCTCATCCCTAGCTTTCTCTTTCTAGTGTCATCCCTAGCTTTCTCTTTCTAGTCTCATCCCTAGCTTTCTCTTTCTGGTGTCATCCCTAGCTTTCTCTTTCTAGTCTCATCCATAGCTTTCTCTTTCTAGTCTCATCCCGAGCTTTCTCTTTCTAGTCTCATCCCTAGCTTTCTCTTTCTGGTATCATCCCTAGCTTTCTCTTTCTAGTCTCATCCATAGATTTCTCTTTCTAGTGTCATCCCTAGTTTTCTCTTTCTAGTCTCATCCCTAGCTTTCTCTTTCTAGTCTCATCCCTAGCTTTCTCTTTCTAGTCTCATCCCTAGCTTTCTCTTTCTAGTCTCATCCCTAGCTTTCTCTTTCTGGTGTCATCCCTAGCTTTCTCTTTCTAGTCTCATCCCTAGCTTTCTATGTCTAGTCTCATCCATAGCTTTCTCTTTCTAGTGTCATCCCTAGTTTTCTCTTTCTAGTCTCATCCCTAGTTTTCTCTTTCTAGTCTCATCCCTAGCTTTCTCTTTCTAGTCTCATCCCTAGCTTTCTCTTTCTAGTTTCATCCCTAGCTTTCTCTTTCTAGTTTCATCCCTATCTTTCTCTTTCTAGTCTCATCCCTAGCTTTCTCTTTCTAGTCTCATCCCTAGCTTTCTCTTTCTAGTCTCATCCATAGCTTTCTCTTTCCAGTGTCATCCCTAGTTTTCTCTTTCTTGTCTCATCCCTAGCTTTCTCTTTCTAGTGTCATCCCTAGCTTTCTCTTTCTAGTCTCATCCCTAGCTTTCTCTTTCTAGTGTCATCCCTAGCTTTCTCTTTCTAGTCTCATCCCTAGCTTTCTCTTTCTGGTGTCATCCCTAGCTTTCTCTTTCTAGTCTCATCCATAGCTTTCTCTTTCTAGTGTCATCCCTAGTTTTCTCTTTCTTGTCTCATCCCTAGCTTTCTATTTCTAGTCTCATCACTCGCTTTCTCTTTCTAGTCTCATCCCTAGCTTTCTCTTTCTAGTCTCATCCCTAGCTTTCTCTTTCTAGTGTCCTCCCTAGCTTTCTCTTTCTAGTCTCATCCCTAGCTTTCTCTTTCTAGTCTCATCCCTATCTTTCTCTTTCTAGTCTCATCCCTAGCTTTCTCTTTCTAGTCTCATCCCTAGCTTTCTCTTTCTAGTCTCATCCATAGCTTTCTCTTTCTAGTGTCATCCCTAGTTTTCTCTTTCTAGTGTCATCCCTAGCTTTCTCTTTCTAGTCTCATCCCTAGCTTTCTCTTTCTGGTGTCATCCCTTGCTTTCTCTTTCTAGTCTCATCCCTAGCTTTCTCTTTCTAGTCTCATCCCTAGCTTTCTCTTTCTAGTCTCATCCCTAGCTTTCTCTTTCTAGTCTCATCCCTAGCTTTCTCTTTCTTGTGTCATCCCTAGCTTTCTCTTTCTAGTCTCATCCCTAGCTTTCCCTTTCTAGTCTCATCCCTAGCTTTCTCTTTCTAGTCTCATCCCTAGCTTTCTCTTTCTAGTCTCATCCCTAGCTTTCTCTTTCTAGTCTCATCCCTAGCTTTCTCTTTTTAGTCTCATCCCTAGCTTTCTCTTTCTAGTCTAATCCCTAGCTTTCTCTTTCAAGTTTCATCCCTAGCTTTCTCTTTCTAGTCTCATCCCTAGCTTTCTCTTTCTAGTCTCATCCCTAGCTTTCTCTTTCTAGTCTCATCCCTAGCTTTCTCTTTCTAGTCTCATCCCTAGCTTTCTCTTTCTAGTCTCATCCCTAGCTTTCTCTTTCTAGTCTCATCCCTAGCTTTCTCTTTCTAGTCTCATCCCTAGCTTTCTCTTTCTGTCTCTAAATCCTGCTCTGCCTTTCCTTCTCAGTTCATACTTTACTTCCTCCACTCCCTCTTTCTTCTGTCTTCGTTTGCTCTTTCCTCTTCCTCTCTCCTCTTTTTTCTCCATCTTTCCTCCCCTTCCACTTACTCTCTGCCCTCCACTCCTCTTTCCCCTCTCATCTCTTCCATCACTCTCTTCTCTCCTCCGCAGCCATCACTCTCTTCTCTCCTCACACAGTTTGGTAAACTATTACTTGGGCAGTTATATCAGCCATTTTGAAACTCTATCTCGTTGGGCCAACAGTCAACATATTTCACTGTCATCTCACCATGCTATGGACAACAAGCTCTCACACTCTCACTTCAGAATTAGACATACATCCATGTTTCTCAAACATCACATTGAGAAGTTGTCCCAAATGCGTGTTTAAGGTTAAGTTTAGGCATTTACTCTGAATGGTTAAGGTAAGGGTTAAGGTTTGGATAGGCTTAAAACAAAAATCGCAAAAATAACTTTCTATCGCTGGACTCAAACTTTGGAATCAGAGGCAGATGCTTACTGCACTCATCGTTGCCCCTAGTGGCCCGTTTCTATATCATCTCCCGACGTCCTCAGACATGGATGGACGTCAAATACTGACTTGTTATCATGGGTGACCTGGCTGGCTATGGAACTGAACAGCATGAACTTCCATTGGTAGGCTACTTAATAGTGTACTCTCTCCTCTCTTTCTCTCTCTTCCCCTCTCCTGTCCTCTCTCCCTCCCATTTCTCTCTCCCTCTCATTTGGTACAGATACAGAGGATTTCTATTAACGATCTTATCAGTCTTTCCAGGCAGCAATTTGTCTTGGTCATCCCCCCTGTGGCTAGCCAGCCACTATCAGGCGACAGGCTTTGTCCTTCCTGACACACCAACCAGGGTTTGCTAATGAAGGTTAGGAGGCCAACAGTTCTCCTGTGCACACACACACACACACACACACACACACACACACACACACACACACACACACACACACACACACACACACACACACACACACACACACACACACACACACACACACACACACACACACACACACACACACACACACACACACACACACACACACACACACAAATCCCGTTCCACCAGATCTCTCTGAAGACACACAGTGGATTCCTTCATTTTCATTATTTTCAATGTCCGCCTCATGTTCAGTTGCACCAAAGCTCCTTGGGACATGGTCAACTTGATGCTAATATGTTGCAAAATTATATTCTTGGTAACGCTACGCTCTTTTAATTTTGTGTCAGTAGTAATGATTTGTATCTATTAAATGATATATTGTGTTAGTAGTAAGGATTTGTATCTATTAAATGATATATTGTGTTAGTAGTAGTAAGGATTTGTATCTATTACAGTTTTTCCCCAATTGCTAAAACACAATTTTGCAAACTAGGTTGGTTTTATCAAAATACTTAACACAATTCACAAAACCACACACCCAAACTGCAAAATACCTCATATCCTGCAAAATGAAGCACTGCAACCAAAACTACATATAGCATTATCAAAATCAAACGTTTGCACGAAATGGCACACACTTCATTCATATAACCAGATTTTTGTCTAACCAACTATAAACTGTTGGGCATAATGAAAAGCACTCTCATCTTTAGTATGCTTTGCCATGATACTAAAATTGTAGAAAATTCTTCAGATGCACAGAAATAATTGCAGATACACACACATGCTGTTGAAACATTTAAAAAAATATATTTCACCAAACAAGTCAGTGCAACATATGCACAGCAGATATATTTACATTGGACTGAACAAAAATATGCTCACAAAAACAGTAAACTGAAAGAAAATGGCAGAAAATATATATAGAAAAAAAGAGGCAAGAAAAATAATTAGGCAGCATCTTGCCGCACAGCTGGGTCTGGCCACAACGCCTCGTCCACATCACAGGCAGCATCTTGCCACACAGCTGGTTCTGGCCACAACGCCTCGTCCACATCACAGGCAGCATCTTGCCACACAGCTGGTTCTGGCCACAACGCCTCGTCCACATCACAGGCAGCATCTTGCCACACAGCTGGTTCTGGCCACAACGCCTCGTCCACATCACAGGCAATATCTTCCCTTGCCAGACATCGAGGGAAGGAGCGCCTTGAGTGCCTTATCCATTCCTGAATCGCACCCACATCAATCTCATCACACGCCTCTTAGCCTGCACAAGAGGCCTGCGCACAAAGGGCTGCCGGTCGTATACCTTCCACCGCCATGCCGAAAACAACTCTTCTCTGGGGTACAGAAATGGTGAGTATGGTGGGAGGTATTGCGCGAGAAATGGTGGGTGGTCAACAAACCAGTTTTGGACGGGCTGCACGATGAAAGCTCACGTTGTCCCATACTACAACGTACCGGGTTCTTTGATGGTCTGCATCATTCAGCTCTGGTGGTATGAGAACATTGTGGAGTCTGTCCAGCAGGACACCATGCGTATTGGAGATGGCAGCGCACATTGTGATGTTCCCACCACATCGGCCAGGAACATCTATAATGGCTCTGTGGCCAATGACGTTTCTCCCCCTTTTTCTGGTCTTTGCTAGGTTGAACCCAGCCTCATCTATAAAGATGAACTCATGTGGGATTGCATGAGCATCCATTTCCAGTACTCCCTGAAAACAAAGAACAAAAGCAGTCAATATGGTGTTATCCAGTACACTGGGAAACAATGTTGTGTGTCGTGTACTGCAGTCAATATGGTGTTATCCAGTACACTGGGAAACAATGTTGTGTGTCGTGTACTGCAGTCAATATTGTACTTACATCCACATATGCTCGTCTGACCTCTTTGTTTCTTTGAGAGTTTCTCTCAAATGACACCTTATAAAGTTGTTTCATTCTGATTTGGTTTTGCTTGAGAATGCAAGCCAATGTGGACAATCTGACATAAAGTCACATGTTTGCCATTTCAAAACACTGTCCTTCAAAATGACACTAAATGAGCTAATTGGCCAATACATGTGCCACCTGGCCAAACTCCCCAATGGTTAATTGTTACCACTTCAATCAGGAAGTAAGCACTATGAAAAGACCACAGGTGAGCACCTTTTGTTTTACAACAACAATGGAAGCCGTTGCAGAGAGAGGAAGAGGAAGAGGGAGGGGGAGAATGAGAGGGGGAGGAAGGGGCCAAATGTTCACCGGGGTACAGGAAGCTGCCATTGTAAACTTGGTTTTGGAAAATGAAAGCCACATCATCCAAGACAACACCATATTCAACAACATTCAACGAGTCAGTCTGTTGTGTCTTACGCAGAGAACTGTGTGAAGTGCATTTAAAAAGTGCCATTTTGAATTGCAAAATGTGTGTAAAGCAGAAAATGTGTTTAGACTTTTGGAGACTTGAGAAGAGGTTTTGCTCTCTGTGTGTCAGTTTAAATAAGTGTGTTGTGCATGTCATTTCAGTGTGTTAGCAATTGGAAAAAACTGTAAATGATATATTGTTTTAACATTGTTTATGTTTGAAAATGACTTTTAAAACATTGGGATGATGTGTGTACTGCTGGAGTGTGCAGACGGTATACAGTCTTATAGCAGGTCTTCTAAGAGAAAGGAGAAACCAACATACAATCATTTGGGCCAAGTCCCAATTGGCAAACGATATAGTATATAGGGACTCAGTCATTTGTTCACTCTCCTGTGTAATCAGATGATCTTAATTAATTTCCAATGGTGTCGATGCGGCGCCGCCTTCACTGAATTGTTATAATGCAAATGAAAACACAAATTACAGAGCCTTAATGTGGGCTTCCTGTTACTTACTGTTCAACTGGGGGGAGGAGGCTGGGTTCTGTTCAGTAGGGTACAATGTAAAAAAAAAACTGTTTGCAACAAAAACATGTAATGGAAATCTAAGAGAGGAGAGGGATAGGAGAGGAGAGAGAGTGAGGAGAGGAGGAGAGAGAGAGGGAGAGGAGAGAGGAGAGAGGAGGAGGAGAAGAGAGAGAGAGAGAAGAGAAGAGAAGAGAGAGAGAGAGAGAGAGAGAGAGAGAGGAGATGAGGAGAGAGAGAGGTAGAGGAGAAGAGAGAGAGAGAGAGCAGAGAGAGAGAGAGTGTACATATAAATAATATGACATTTGTAAGGTCTTTATTGTTTTGAAACTTCTGTATGTGTAATGTTTACTGTTCATTTATATTGTTTATTTCACTTTTGTATATTATCTACCTCACTTGCTTTGGCAATGTTAACATATGTTTCCCATGCCAATATAGCACCTTGAATTGAATTTTGAGGAGAGGAGGAGAGCGAGGGTAGAGGAGAGGAGGAGAGAGAAAAGTAGAGGAGAGAAAGAAAGCCATAGAGAGAAGAGAGAGAGAAGTAGAAGAGAGAGAGATGAGAGAGCGAGAGAGGTAGAGCACAAGAGGTAGAGAGAGGTAGAGAGAGAGAGGTAGAGAAGAGAGAGAGACAGAGAAGAGAGAGAGAGACCGAGAAAGAGAGAGGTAGATGTAGAGAGAGGTAGAGAGAGGTAGAGAGGAGAAGAGAGAGAGAGAGAGAGAGAGAGAGACAGACAGACAGACAGACAGACAGACAGACAGACAGACAGACAGACAGACAGACAGACAGAGGAGTAGAGAGAAAGGTTGAGAGAGAAAGGTAGCGAGAGAGAGGGAGAGGAGAGAGAAGTAGAGAGAGAGAGACAGCGGAGAAGAGAGAGACAGAGGGAGAGAGAGACAGAGGTAGAGAGAGTGAGAGGTAAAGAGAGGAGAGGAGAAGTGAGAGAGAGAGAGAAGAGAGAGAGAGAGAGAGAAGAGAGAGAGAGAGAAGGAGAGGAGAAGAGAGAGATGGGAGAGATGGGAGAGCGAGAGAGAGGTAGAGAGCAAGAGGTAGAGGTAGAGAGAGGTAGAGAGGTAGAGAGAGGTAGAGAGGAGAAGAGAGAGAGAGGTAGAGAGAGAGGTAGAGAGAGAGAGGTCGAGAGGAGAAGAGAGACCCAGAGAGAGAGAGAGGGAGAGAGAGAGAGAGAGAGGGGAGAAGAGAGAGAGACAGAGAGAGAGAGCGGTAGAGAGAGAGAGAGACAGGTGGAGAGAGATATCTACCTCACTTGCTTTGGCAATGTTAACACGTTTCCCATGCCAATAAAGCCCCTTGAATTGAGTTGAGAGGCAGAGATAGACAGAAACAGAGAGAGAGAGGGAGAGAGAGAGAGAGAGAGAGAGAGAGAGAGAGAGAGAGAGAGAGAGAGAGAGAGAGAGAGAGAGAGAGAGAGAGAGAGAGAGAGAGAGCGAGAGAGAGACAGAGTGAGAGACAGAGAGGTAGAGAGAGAAACTTTAAAAAAAATTGAAAGAGAGAGAAGTCATGCAGAAGAACAGCTCCCGACTTGTTATACCTTTCTGGTTGTTAAGAGTGAGATTGACACGATTCAATTAGCAATACATATATAGGTAATCATATTGTACAACTGAAGATAAACACAGGAGGAAAAGATTGACAGAGAGTGAGATAAAAGACCAATCTTAATCGTGCTAGCTAGCCAAATTCAAATTTGTTAGCTAGCTTACCATCTAGCTAGCAACATGGCCACTGAGGCTTTTGGAATTTACAGCAGAAATCAAATCAGAGGAAGGAAGAATCCATTTTAAACATAGAATTCAGAGGGAGAACCCAGAAACTTTGTTTGCCGACTGCTCACAAAACAGGACTATTAGTAACCTGTTATTTTACACAGACCACACTACTGCCTGGCATACAGCTGTAACCAGGCATTTCAGCTATACCACAAAGAAAGGCATCTTTTTTATTTTTTTACATTTTACTAGGCAAGTCAGTAAAGAACAAATTCTTATTTTCAATGACGGCCTCGGAACAGTGGGTTAACTGCCTGTTTGTAATGGGATTCTTCCGTCGAAGGAGAGGAGGACCAAAATGCAGCGCGGTAATTGTCCATGGTTTTTAATGGGAAAAAACTGAGCGTGAACACACAACCAAAGTAACAAAGTGAAAACCCGAAAACAGTCCTGTGTGGCACAAACACTAACACAGGAAACACAGGAGACACAGAAGCTGTGGACTCCGACCGCACAACCTAAACCTATAGGGGAGGGTCTGGGTGGGCATCCTTTGAGTGGCGACCCTCGCCGCCGACCTTGGCCTAGTAACCCTAACAAAGGGCCCCACTGGACTGAGGGGCAGCTCCGGACTGAGGTAGCTCAGGACTGAGGGGTAGCTCAGGACTGAGAGGTAGCTCAGGACTGAGAGATAGCTCAGGCTGGTTGACGGCTCTGGCAGCTTCTGGCTGAATAGCGGCTCTGGCAGATCCTGGCTGAATGGCGGCTCTGGCAGATCCTGGCTGACTGGCGGATCCTGGCTGACTGCAGACTCTGGCGAATCCTGGCTGAATGGTGGCTCTGGCGGATCCTGACTGACTGGCGGCTCTGGCGGATCCTGGCTGAATGGCGGCTCTGGCGGATCCTGGCTGACTGGTGGATCCTGGCTGACTGCAGACTCTGGCGAATCCTGTCTGAATGGTGGCTCTGGCGGATCCTGGCTGAATGGCGGCTCTGGCGGATCCTGGCTGACTGGCGGCTCTGGCGGATCCTGGCTGACTGGCGGCTCTGGAAGATCCTGGCTGACTGGCAGCTCTGTTGGTTCCTGGCTGACTGGCGGCTCCTTGCAGACTGGCGGCTCTGGCGGCTCATGACAGACGGGAGACTCTAGCAGCTCTGGACAGGCGGGAGACTCTAGCAGCTCTGTACAGGCGGGAGACTCTAGCAGCTCTGGGCAGGCGGGAGACTCTAGCAGCTCTGGACAGGCTGGAGACTCTAGCAGCTCTGGACATGCGGGAGACTCTAGCAGCTCTGGACAGGCGTGAGACTCTAGCAGCTCTGGACAGGCGGGAGACTCTAGCAGCTCTGGACAGGCGGGAGACTCTAGCAGCTCTGGACAGGCAAGACGCACTGTAGGCCTGGTGCGTGGTGTCGGCGCTGGTGTTACTGGGCCGAGGACATGCATCTCAGGGCGAGTGCGGGGAGGAGGAACAGGGAGTACTGGGCTTTGGACACGCATAGGAAGCCTGGTGCATGTAGGTGGCACTGGATAGACCGGACCGTGCAGGCGCACTGGAGCTCTTGAGCACCGAGCCTGTCCAACCTTACCTGTCTTGATGCCCACTCTAGCCCGGCCCATCCGAGGAGCTGGAATGAACCGCACCGGGCTATGCACCCGGACTGGAGACACCGTGCGCTCCACAGCATAACACGCTGCCTGCCCGGTCTCTCTAGCCCCCCGGTAAGCACAGGAAGTTGACGCAGGTTTCCTACCTGGCTTCGCCATACTTCCTGTGTGCCACCCCCAAGAAATTTTAGGGGCTGACTCTCGGGCTTCCTACCGCGCCGCCGTGCTCGTTTCTCCAACTCCATTCTCCTATAACCCTCCTCGCACTGCTCCAGCGAATCCCAGGCGGGCTCCGGCACTCTCCCTGTGTCGACCGCCCACCTGTCTATCTCTTCCCAAGTCGTATAGTCCAGATTCTGCTCCCAAGTCCAATAATCCTGACATCGCTGCCTCTCTTGCTGTTGCTGCTGCTGCTGCTTTCCACCACGCCGCTTGGTCCTGTTGTGGTGGGTGGTTCTGTAACGGGATTCTTCCGTCGTAGGAGAGGAGGACCAAAATGCAGCGCGGTAATTGTCCATGGTTTTTAATGAGAAAAAAATGAACATGAACACATAACCAAAGTAACAAAGTGAAAACCCGAAAACAGTCCTGTGTGGCACAAACACTAACACAGGAAACACACAAAAACTATGGTCAGAACGTGACACTGTTCAGGGGCAGAATGACAGATTTGTACCTTGTCAACTCGGGGATTTGAACTTGCAACCTTCCGGTTACTAGTCCAACGCTCTAACTACTAGGCTACCCTGCCCCCCCATCTGCAAGGGAAGGTAAATCCACATTTTTTGAGGACAACGAGAAGGACCAGGAAAACAGGTTTCTGACGGTAAACATGTATCAGAATGGCACTGTCATGGTCCAGGGCAGTGGGGCTGCACTCAGCTCTTTGTGCAGGACTTCCCCACCCTAACGAAGATAGCAGAAACCAAAAAAAGACAAGGACAGCACCCCGACCTCTCCCCTCACCTCAGACACGCCAACAGCAGGAACATCCTCCCCCTGCCTGCCTACAACCACCAGAGCCAAGACCACACCACTACCAGCCTGCTGAGAGACAGGCTGGCTGTGACAGAGGTATGGGTTACTGAGCTGAAGGAGCAGCCCCCAGCTACACTACCATCAGCCTGCTGAGAGATAGGCTGGCTCTGTTAGAGGTATGGGTTACTGAACTGAAGGAGCAGCCCCCCCCCCAGCTACACTCCCATCAGCCTGTTGAGAGACATGCTGGCTCTGTTAGAGGTATGGGTTACTGAGCTGAAGGAGCAGTCCCCCAGCTACACTACCATCAGTCTGCTGAGAGACAGGCTGGCTCTGTTAGAGGTATGGGTTACTGAGCTGAAGGAGCAGCCCCCCAGCTACACTACCATCAGCCTGCTGAGAGACAGGCTGGCTCTGTTAGAGGTATGGGTTACTGAGCTGAAGGAGCAGCCCCCCAGCTACACCACCACCAGCCCAGACACAGAGCTTCTACAGGACCAGATCAACCAGTGGAGGTTAAGGTTACCATGAGGAGAGAGCCTTACCACAGCTCTTGAGGAGGTTAAGGTTACCATGAGGAGAGAGCCTTACCACAGCTCTTGAGGAGGTTAACCTCTTGAACCTATGGGGGCGCTATGTCATTATTGGATAAAAAAAACGTGCCCGTGTTAAGCGCAATATTTTGTCACGAAAAGATGCTCGACTATGCATATAATTGGCAGCTTTGGAAAGAAAACACTCTGACGTTTTTGAAACTGCAAAGATATTATCTGTGAGTGCCCCAGAACTGATGCTACAGGCGAAACCAAGATGAAACCTCAAACAGGAAATGAGCTGAATTTTTGAAGCTCTGTTTTACTATCGTCTCCTTATATGGCTGTGAATGTGCTGTGAACGAGCTTATGCTCTCTGCCGTTCGTCCAAGATGTCTGCAGCATTGTGACGTATTTGTAGGCATATCATTGGAAGATTGGCCATAAGAGACTACATTTGCCAGGTGGAGAAGCACACTTCCAGGAACGATACATCATTGAAGAGATATGTAGAAAAACACCTTGAGGATTGATTCTAAACAACGTTTGCCATGTTTCAGTCGATATTATGGAGTTCTTTTGGAAAAAGTTCTGCGTTTTTATAACTGAATTTTCGTTTTTTTTTTGGTAGCCAAACATGACGCACAAAACGGACCGATTTCTCCTGCACAAATAATATTTTAGGAAAACTGAACATTTGCTATCTAACTGAGTCTCCTCATTGAAAACATCTGAAGTTCTTCAAAGGTAAATGATTTATTGAATGTTTTTGCTGGTTTTTGTGAAAATGTTGCCTGCTAATGCTAACGCTAAATGCTAATGCTAAATGCTAACGCTAAATGCTAGTTTGCTATGGTTGAGAAGCATATTTTTGAAAATCTGAGATGACAGTGTTGTTAACAAAAGGGTAAGCTTGAGAGCTAGCATATTGATTTCATTTAATTTGCGATTTTCATGAATAGTTAACGTTGCGTTATGGTAATGGACTTGAGGCTGTAGTCATGATCCCGGATCCGGGTTGGCTCGACGCAAGAAGTTAAGGTTACCATGAGGAGAGAGCCTTACCACAGCTCTTGAGGAGGTTAAGGTTACCATGAGGAGAGAGCCTTACCACAGCTCTTGAGGAGGTTAAGGTCACCATGAGGAGAGAGCCTTACCACAGCTCTTGAGGAGGTTAAGGTTACCATGAGGAGAGAGCCTTACCACAGCTCTTGAGGAGGTTAAGGTCACCATGAGGAGAGAGCCTTACCATAGCTCTTGAGGAGGTTAAGGTTACCATGAGGAGAGAGCCTTACCACAGCTCTTGAGGAGGTTAAGGTTACCATGAGGAGAGAGCCTTGCCACAGCTCTTGAGGAGGTTAAGGTTACCATGAGGAGAGAGCTAGTGCAGGTAAAGGAGGAGATGGCAAATGAGTTGACAAACTCCCACACACCCCTCCTTGTACCCCAGGCCCCTCCCCTCCGTAAACCCACTACTCTGGTAAAACCCACTGAGGTGGCCATTCATGAAGATAAACTCTTCCCCCACCACAAAGTGTCCAAAATATGGTGCCCAAAAACACAGGATGCACTCCACATCCTGTCCCAGCATGACTTTGGCACACCAGGCCACATTATTATTCACACCGGCACCAACAACCTGCGAGAGAAGCAAGAGAGAGTAGGCAGCCTGGTCAACAGAGTAGCAGAGAGGGCCTCTGAGTGGTTCCCCAACTCCCACATCACCATCTCCACTCTGCTGCCCCGCAAAGACTTTCCTCCCCGTGCCATTCAGAAAGTCAACGCTAACATCAGAGGGCCTACTCCCGAACGTGCACGTTGCTCACCACCCAACAATCACCCCAGAGCATCTGCAGGACCTCTCCCACCTGAGGAAGCAGAGTAGGGATGTTAGATAAGTCTCTAAAGGACGTGACACAAACACCCCATGCCGCACTGGACAGAGAACCACCCAGAGACCCCTACCAGACCACTGCACCACCAAGGAGCCCCAGGCCCCCACAACGCCACACCACACCCAGCGCACCCCACAGGCCCCACCAACCACCAAATCATCACCACTTCCATCGGCTTAGCCAGACTGGACCGGGCCCAGCCTACTACCCCTCACCAGACCACACCCTCTACCAGAGCAGAGAAGAAGCCCCACGGCCCAGACCTGGCCCTCCTCCACTCCATAGGGCTCAACAGCAGGACCAGCGCAGCTACGCGGAGGTCGTCAGAGGACAGGAGAACCCTGTAGGATTGAGTGAGATTAAACAGCTCCTCCAATACATCTGCACTACACTGCACTAAACACACACACACACACACACACACACACACACACACACACACACACACACACACACACACACACACACACACACACACACACACACACACACACACACACACACACACACACACACACACACACACACACACACCTATTGTACTGAAAGTTTACTTGTTCAATGAATAGGAATATATATATATATAATAAAATCAAGTAATCAGAAAACCAAGACAGCTAGTCCGGGAAAGATTTATCGGGAAATATTCACAAGCATGTGTTTGCAGGAAAAATAAGCTGACGTTTTATTACAAGAATGCAGACTGAAAGATGTATATATATATATATATATATATATATATAAACTGAAAAAATGTTAGCTGTTATCCATTTGATCTCACTCTTAAAAACCCCTTTGGTTTTTTTTTTCTGACGCTAGCGTCCCACCTGGCCAACATCCGGTAAAATTGCAGAGCTCCAAATTCTAAATATCGGAATACAAATAATAAGCCTTCATAAAATATACAAGTGTTATACATTGGCTTAAAGATGAACTTCTTGTTAATCCAGCCGCTGTGTTAGATTTCAAAAAGGCTTTACGGTGAAAGCATTATCTGAGGACAGCGCCCATGTAAAAAAGCATACAAACATTTACCAGCCAAGTAGAGTAGTCACTAAAGTCAGAAATAGCGATAAAATTAATCACTTACCTTTGATGATCTTCATATGGTTGCACTCACAAGACTCCCAGTTACACAGTAAATGTTTGTTTTGTTCGATAAAGCCCCTCTTTATCTCTTTATGTCCCAAAAACTCTGTTTTGTTGGCGCGTTTTGTTCAGTAATTCAATGGCTCCAAGACGGTCACAACAGGTAGACGAATACATACTAAAAATAATGGTAAAGTTTGCCGAAACATGTCAAATTATGTTTATAATTAATCCTCAGGTTGTTTATTGTCTTTATAATCAATAATATTTCAACCGGACAATACCGTTTTCAACAGAAAGGAAAAATAAAAAACGGCGCCGAATCAGTTCTGCAAAAGTTCCTCTGTTCTCTGACCAATCTGGCTATTTACTCATCGTTTTTCAAAATAAAAGCCTGAAACCATGTGTAAAGACTGTTGACATCTAGTGGAAGCCATAGGAACTACAATCTTATTCCTAATCCATTGGATTCTCTATAGGCATTGAGTTGAAAAACAGCCACATGAAAATAATTCCACTTCCTGGATGGATCTTTCTCAGGTTTTCGCATGCCATATCAGTTCTGTTATACTTTAGAGTGTTTTCTATCCAAATCTATCAATTATATGCATATCCTAGCTTCCGGACCTGAGTAGCAGGCAGTTTACTTTGGGCACGCTTTTCATCCGGAGGTGAAAATACTGTCCCCTACCCAAGAGAGGTTAACTTCTTGACGCTACCCAGCCCTGTCGCGGGATCATTTTCATCAGCAACCGCTGAATAGCAGTCAAATAATATTACTAAAAAATATTCGTATTCATGAAATCACAAGTGCAATATTGCAAAACACAGTTTAGCCTTTTGTTAATCCACCTGTCGTCTCAGATTTTGAAATTATGCTTTACAGCGAAAGCAATCCAAGCGTTTGTGTAAATTTATCGATAGACTAGCATAGCATTATGTACACTTAGCATCAGGAAGGTCACAAAAATCAGAAAAGCAATCAAATGAACCGTTTACCTTTGATGATCTTCGGATGTTTTCACTCACGAGACTCCCAGTTACACAAGAGATGTTCCTTTTGTTCCATAAAGATTATTTTTATACCCAAAATACCTCTGTTTGTTTGTCGCGTTATGTTCAGAAATCTACAGGAAAGAGCGGTCACGACAACGCAGACGGAAATTCCAAATAGTCTACATAATGTCCACAGAAACATGTCAAATGTTTTTTATAATCATTCCTCAGGTAGTTTTTAAAATATATGTTCGATGATATCAACCGAGTGTGTAGGTTTTTCAATAACAGCGGGAGGAACAATGGCCGCTGTTACTGCATTTCTGACTGCTATTCTTTCTTTTTGCAACATAAAGTCACTATCAGTTAGCATGTGGAATATTCAGGGCCTAAACTCATCAACTTTTGGACTGAAGAGTTTAGCACTGGTGTTCAACAAAAATCTTAAAGATGTTGACGTCATCATTCTGCAGGAGACATGGTGTAAGGCAGACATTGTCCGCTGCAACAGCCCCAAAACATGCTCTAGAGGAGATCTGCATGGAGGAATGGGCCAAAATACCAGCAACAGTGTGTGAAAACCTTGTGAAGACTTACAGAAAACGTTTGACCTCTGTCATTGCCAACAAAGGGTATATAACAAAGTATCGAGATGAACTTTTGTTATTGACCAAATACTTATTTTCCACCATAATTTGCAAATAAATTCATTAAACATCCTACAATATGATTTTCTGGATTTTTTCACCTCATTTTGTCTGTCATAGTTGAAGTGTACCTATGATGAAAATTACAGGCCTCTCTCATCTTTTTAAGTGGGAGAACTTGCACAATTGGTGGCTGACTAAATACTTTTTTGCCCCACTGTAATTGTGCCATCACAGAAATACAACTCAGTCAAAAGAGGCAGAGACTCTGGAAGACTGATCATCTGGTACACATCCGAACTGCAAAATCTAATTGATCCCCTCAAAATGGGTAAATATCACAGAAAAGGATGTGTTCCTTATATCCCCCCTCAGAATCCCCATATTACTCAGAGGAGATTTTCCCCACCCTTGAGGAAGAGACGTGCCATTTCCAGGCCCAGGGAAATGTGCTCATCTGTGGGGACACAAATGTGCGCACAGGAACACTACCTGATCTAACGACCACACGAGGGGACAGCTTTATTACAGGCTATACTGTTTCTAACTGACTTAATCTCTCCCATAGAAATAACAGTGACAGCACCATCAACAAAAACGGAAGGGATCTGTTGCAGCTCTGTCGAAGCCTGGGTCTGTACTTTGTCAATGGTAGGTTACGGGGGGACTCTTTGGGGAGATTCACCTACTGCTCACCTCTTGACCACAGCACAGTAGACTATATGATTACAGACATTGACCCTTTCTCTCTCAGCTCATTCAGTGTCAAGCAAATAAAACCTCTGTCTGATCACAGCCAAATGACGTTGTTCCTCAAAAGAACAGACATGGAAACAACCACACATTCACAGCCCAGAAAGCTGTAGAACATCAGCAATTCATACAGATGGGCCCAAAACAGCACAGAAGAATACCAGAAAGCAACCTGTAACCAAAATATCCAAAGACTCTTAGATAACTTTCTGGATACCACATTCACTCACAGTAAAGAAGGCATCAATCTAGCAGTAAAAACACATATATATATACAGAGCAACGGAAAAAGAAGCACAACTGAAATTGATAAAAAACTAAACAAAAAAGACCACAGATGACAACTGGGTTGATGCAGATTGTAAAATTATAAGGAAAATAATTTGAACACTATCCAACCAAAAGCACAGAGACCCAAATAATGGTGAATTACACCTTCATTACGGTGAGATTTTAAAACTCTTTGAACGTACACTCAGAACCAAAAAAGCGCAGTACAACAGCAAGCAGCTGACACTAATTGAGGTGTCCATAAACACAAACAACTTCTGGCAAAATTGGAAAAAAAAAGAATATCGAAGCAAGGAATTAGCAATACAAAATGGTGACATATGGACAACCCATTTTAAATCACTCTACAACACCGTTCAAATTGACACAAACGCAGAGCAATGCTAATTCATGAGAAGTTTAATGGATTAGAAAAAGCTATAAAGGACAATCAAAATCCATTGGAATCTTTAAGAACAGAGACAAATGTTACCCCAACAATTACAGGCATTTGGGCATTTGTGTGAACAGTAACCTGGGGAAGGTATTCTGTTGTATTATAAATGTAAGAGTTCTAAATTTCCTCTTACTCCTACCCGACACGCAGGCGTCCCATCTAGACATCTGGAAATGCAAATGCGCTACGCTAAATGCTAATAGCACTCGTTAAAACTCAAACGTTCATTAAAATACACATGCAGGGTACTGAATTAAAGCTACACTCGTTGTGAATCCAGCCAACAAGTCAGATTTTTAAAATGCTTTTCGGCGAAAGCATGAGAAGCTATTATCTGATAGCATGTAACACCCCAAAAGACCCGCAGGGGACGTAAATAAAATAATTAGCATAGTCGGCGCTACACAAAACGCACAAATAAAATATAAAACATTCATTACCTTTGACAATCTTCTTTGTTGGCACTCCTAGAAGTCCCATAAACATCACTATTGGGTCTTTTTTTTCCGCTTAAATCAGTCCATATATAGCCTAGATATCGATCTATGAAGACTGTGTGATCACGGAAAAAAACATCGTTTTTTAACGCAACGTCATTTTTTAAAATTAAAGAAGTTGACGATAAACTTTCACAAAACACTTCGAAATGCTTTTGTAATGCAACTTTAGGTATTAGTAAACGTTAATAATCTATCAAATTGATCACGAGGCGGTGTATATTCTATAGCTGTACGTCTGGAAATAATGTCCGGGTAAATCTCAACCAAAATATCAGGTCGGAGACCGGAAGAAATGCGCTGCCTTGTGTCCGTTTGACCAAGAAACAAATCGTAGGCAAATGACAAGACTGTTGACATTGTGTGGAAGCTGTAGGTATTGCAACCTCGGCCCCATTTAATGTGGTTCCCATTCAACAACACGGTCAAGTGGCGCATGGATATATTTTCCCATTGTCAGTGATCAGATTTTCCTGCGCTTTTCGATGAAACGCACGTTCTGTTATAGTCACAGCCGTGATTTAACCAGTTTTATAAACGTCTGAGTGTTTTCTATCCACACATACTAATCATATGCATATGCTATATTCCTGGCATGAGTAGCAGGGCGCTGAAATGTTGCGCGATTTTTAACAGAATGTTCGAAAAAGTAGGGGGTAGGAGTAACAGGTTAATAAGCACAATGTCTTGAGTAAAAGCCAAATTGGATTTATATCAAAACATCGCACTATTTATCATATTTACACCCTACACACCCTGATAGATAAACATGCCCACCAAAATAATACCAATAAGCTTGCTTTATCGACTTCCAAAAAGCTTTTGATTCTATTTGGCATACAGGACTGTTCTACAAAGTTATTGAAAGTGGTGTAGGGGGTAAAACATATGACATAATTAAATCAATGTATACTGGCAATATGTGCAGCATTATAATTGGCAAGAAAATAACAGAATTCTTTAACCAGTGGCGGGGCCTTCGCCAGGGTTGCAATCTGAGCCCTGCACTCTTCAATATTTACATCAACAAATTGGCCATAATTCTAGAAAACTTCTCAGCCCCTGGTGTTAGTCTCCACAATTCAGAGATTAAATGCCTAATCTTCGCAGATTACCTATGCCTGCTGTCACCCACAGCACATGGCCTACAGCAGAGCCTGGACCTGCTAGAACAGTACTGCCAGACCTGGGCCCTGACAGTAAACCCCCAAAAAGCCTAAAATAATGATTTTCCAGAGAAGATCCAGATCTCAGGGAATTATATCAAAGTTCAAATTTGGTACAAAATATAAAGAGTACTGCACACACTACAATTACTTATGTTTAAAAATAAACACAACTGGACACCTTAATGATGCAGTGAATGAACTGAGGGAGAAAGCACGCGGGTCATTCTACGCCTTTAAAAAACTAATTCAAATTGAAATACCTATTAAAAGTTGGCTAAAACTAATTGAATGTGTCATTGAAACAATTACACTTTATGCCAGCGAGGTGTGGGGTCCACTTGCAAAACAAGATTTCCCCAAATAGGACAAACACCCAATTGAAACCCTGCATGCAGAGTTCTGTAAGATTCTCCTACATGTCCAGAGGAAAACTACAAACAATGTATGCAGGGCAAAATTAGGACAATATCCACTAATAATAAAAACAAAAAAAAGAGAAATTAAGATTTGGAAACATCTAAATTACAGAGACCCCCTCTCATATCATTACCAAGCCCTACAATGCCAAGAGCTGAGCAAAGAAAATAGTCCCCTCATCCAGTTGGTCTTGGGGCTGAGTTCACAAACCTGTTCGACTAACACACTGAAGCCTCAGGACCAGAACATTCAATCAATCAGAATAAAATAACATTGCTTATTGGGAAACACAAGCACAAAGCAAAATGCAGTGCTACAATATCTGGCCCTAAATCGACAGTACACCGTAGCTAACTATTTGACCATGGTTACTGATCAAAACCTTAGAAAAACCTTGACAAAGTACAGGCTCAGTGAGCACAGCCTTGCCATTGAGAAGGGTATGCACAGGAAAACCTGGCTCCCTGTAGAGGAAAGGCTGTGCAACCACTGCACCACAGCAGAACATGAGACAGAGCTGCATTTCCTGACAAAATGTCAATATAAACAATTAGAGAATGTCATTTTTTTTAAGCTTTGGCAATATGTACATTGTTACGTCATGCCAATAAAGCAAATTTAATTGAATAGAATTGAATTGCGAGAGCGCGGTAGAGAGAGGGAGAGAGAGGATAAGAGAGACAAAGATAGAGAGCGGTAGAGAGAGCGGTAGAGAGAGCGGTAGAGAGAGAGAGAGAGCGAGGAGAAGAGAGCGAGAGACAGAGACAGAGAGAGAGGGAGAGAGAGGAGAGGAGAAGAGAGAAAGAGAGAGAAAGAGAGAGACAGAGAGAGAGAGGAAAATAGAGAAAGAGAGAGACAGAGAGAGACAGAGAGAGAGAGAGGAGAAGAGAGAAAGAGAGAGACAGAGAGAGAGGTAGAGAGGGAGGAGAAATGTATTAGCTAAACAAATCAATAGAGCATTAAGGCCTCCTAAAGAAGAGTGATTCCCACTCTCTCTCTCGCACGCACGCACGCACGCACGCACGCACGCACGCGCACACGCACGCACGCACACACGCACACACGCACACACACACACACACACACACACACACACACACACACACACACACACACACACACACACACACACACACACACACACACACACACACACACACACACACACACACACACACACACACACACACACACACACACAGCACCCGGCCATCCCCTACCCTGTTGTATAGTCCACTCTGCCAGGCGCTTGCTGAGTAAATCTATGAAGTCTGGGGGCGATCCATTACTGTGCTGATGGGGAATTTTATTACCAGAGCAATGAGAGGAACGGTAGATGACTACTGTGGGCCAGTCACCTCTCTGCCAGGCTCTAGTGGATGTGACCAGGGAGAAACTGAGAGACCATGAGGGATCCTAGGGCTCCACTCCTTCTAACAGCCAGCTAAGGCATCTGGATTGAGTGTTGTAGATCATTCTTAACCCAAGGGGCCAATACAGTAACCAAGGGGCCAATACAGTAACCTCACCAGCTCGGTTGTATGCGCAGGCGTTGTAAAATAAATGTACACATACATGCTATTCAATTATTTCACCCAAACTGCTCGCATGCATGAACAGGCATCTCTGTAGCAAAGCGCTAAAATATACCTCTGTCCCCTCCTTATTGGGTGTCAGGAGGATACAAACCCACGTGGATGCTTAAAAGATTATTTAAAGATAACTAAAAACGAACTAGGTTTCCATTTTTATCTCTATCTATCATTGGAGTAGAGAAACACACACTTATCCCAATTTGTAAGTCGCTCTGGATAAGAGCGTCTGCTAAATGACTTAAATGTAAATGTAAATGTTATCTGCTTAATATACGTATTGTCACGAATCCCGCTTCCTGAGTCTGTGTTTGCCTGTGTTTCTGTCCTGGAGTGTGTTTCCGGTGTCCTGGAACGCACCCTGTCTGGTTGCCGGGCGAATTAGCATGTTGGGAGATGATGTTCACCCGCACCTGTATCCCATCAGTAATCTGCACACCTGTCCTGATCATCACCTCTCCCCTTCAAAAGCTCTGACCTGACATCCATTCCCTGCCGGATCGTTAGCCATGAACAGTATGTTGTGCCCACGAACCAGCCTCCAGTTTATAGAGTTTGTTTTATTGTTTTGTACGTCTTGCTTGCCTTTAACTTACCGCCATTTGTTTTGTCTACAGCCATTGACCCGGAACCCATACCCCATCCCTGTCATACCCCATCCCTGTCATACCCCATCCCTGTCATACCCCATCCCTGTCATACCCCATCCCTGTCATACCCCATCCCTGTCATACCCCATCCCTGACATACCCCATCCCTGACATACCCCATCCCTGACATACCCCATCCCTGTCATACCCCATCCCTGTCATACCCCATCCCTGTCATACCCCATCCCTGTCATACCCCATCCCTGACATACCCCATCCCTGTCATACCCCATCCCTGTCATACCCCATCCCTGTCATACCCCATCCCTGTCTGCTCGTCGCCAATGTGATATCCATTGGATCTGCCTATCCACTCCCATCAACCCACCTCCGCTGCCCGCTCCTCCACCCAGAACTATCTACCTCCACGTTCTCATTGATTAATAAATACTCACCATCTTTATACTCACCTTGTCCTGGTCTGCTTCTGGGTCCAATTCGGGTAAACCCTGACACTTATATGATTAAAACTGTTGAACTTTTGTTATTAGAATATATTCCTTCGGACTCTGGTGTTGGCAGTTGCACTTCCTCCCTCATATGGGCCTCAGTCACCTGGGGCCCAAAGAGGGGAGAAGTCGGGAGAAGTCAGGCTTGTCTATCACATGTCCCTGTTGCTATGCAGAATATCAGAAAGAGAAGAGGACAGGAGGGAGCATTGTCTTCATATGTTATGTATCTTTACCTATTCTTAAACCATGTGAAGGGATGGCGTGATTAATGGAGAACCAATTACTTGTCTCCACAATGTCTGTGCGCCAGTCACGCCCTCCGGTTTTTGGGGAGATAAGGTCTTAGACAGGATGTGTGGGGCAGTGTCTGGAACCATTGTACGTCATCTCTGATGTTGCACTTATCCTGGGATAGTGTATGACCTAGAGGCTCACACCCCTCAGTGAGCTTGTCCAGGCGTGTGGCCAAGGACATGGGTTTTACTTGAGATAGGGGTATCTGGAGTTGACAATTAATTTATGCCATAGAATGAGTTGGTGTTTCTGTACTATGAAGTATCAGGGATGAGATCGGAGCCTTGTTTTAGGGACCAAACTCTGTACAACAAGATCAGTCTTCATAGCAAATGCTATCTGGCTGGGTGATACTCCTTTCTCATGTATCAAGTCTCACCTTGTGACCCATTCCACACATCTGTTGTTTGTCATATAGACTAAGGGGGTGGAACTTTGCTAAAAAATATCTTTGTATCCTTTGTGTCGGGGGTCTCAACGAATCATCTGGGGGTGGTTCGTTGACCAGCCATCGCTATTGCAGAGCGCTCACGAATAAAGATTCAGTTGAAGTATAACTCTGACTTGTATGATAAATGTGTCTCTCCTCATTTGATAATACAGAAATTAACCACCACACGTTACAGAAATAAGTTATTGAATACAGGTGATCCTAGTGGGAATTATCAAGCTATTTTATTATAGTGATTAGCGAAGAATACTCCGAGACTTGATTTCAGTGTGCCCCAAATCGCTATTAATTAATTGTTCCTGTTGCAGCTGAGAGAGAGTGAGAGAGTGAGAGAGCTGGGCAGAAAGGGAAACACCCCCCGAGGCAGTTGCAGGAGGAAGAGAGGAAGAATTAGTCAATTACCAGAGTTTAGAGCCCTTTTCTGACACGCTGCCAGTACTTCACAAAGCTTATCAAAGTAGGAGTGCTGATAAACAAAACGTTGACACACTTGTCATGAATGCACCTTGTCTGTACTACGTCAGTTGGATGTTCAGGACGTTATACCACAGGCATAATCTGTGTAATTTGAATTGTTCTAGGTAGTCCCTGATTCAACTCAACCATAACAAGCCTTAATTTGGTTACACAAACTTCTCGCCACCCCAAATCAATAACAGAGCTTTTCTACACTGATGAATGTCTTGGGCGGCAGAAACATACACAACCTATCACTGCTACTGTTACTGATCCCCTTCCTATCCCCTAACCTATCGCTGCTACTGTTACTGATCCCCTTCCTATCCCCTAACCTATCGCTGCTACTGTTACTGATCCCTTTCCTATCCCACAACTGCAGCTTAACTATCTTAAGCGGAATCCTGTGCGGTTATATGGAACCATGTTCTGATTGCTAGAAGCATTTCTATTGATGTAATTACAGGGATTCTAGAAGGCAGCGACACATTCGGAATCCCATTAACCCCTATTGAAGAAGGACCCCCCCCCAACCCCAGCATGCGCTTATTTCACTTTAGTTTGTCTTTATTCACTTGCTTTGGCAACGTTAACATATGTTTCCCATGCCAATAAAGACCTTGAATTGAATAGAATTGAATTATTTACTCCTGTGATTAACATAGTGGGGAACGGGGATGGGGGGTAGGAGGGGTAGAGGGAGAAGAGGAGGGAGGTGTTAGGGGAAAAGAAGGACGGATTTTGTATTTTTTTTATTTGACATGGAGAGGAATAGAGAAGGGAGGGAGGGGGACAGGTGAGGGGGAGAAGAGAGAGAGAGATCCTGGAAAGGAGAGGGAGAGGAGGAGAGAGGGAGAGGAGGAGAGGGGAAGATGATGGGAAGGGAGAGCCAGGAGGATTCGGTATGAAGAGGGCCTGGGGGTGATTGTAATCAGCTCTCCTACACCACTGCATAATGCAGGCAGAGGAGGAATCTATAAACAGACTTCTTCTGTGTTCAGATAGAGAGGGGAGATAGGAGAGAGAGAGAAAGGGGGGAGTCAAAGAGTTCTAGAGAGTGAGAGATAGAAAGGCAGGGAATAAGGGATTGAGAATGAAAGAGAGAGAGAGAGAGAGAGAGAGAGGGAGAAAAGAGAGAGAGAAAGAGGTAGCTGCTGTTTGAGTCCAGATTCTTTTGAAACCATGTTCATTCCATTACCAGGAGAAAGAAAGAGCATTGAGAAGAAGTGAGAATCCATGTTCTTCTAGGATGACATCACCTTTCTCCTCCACTCAAATTCTGATTTATATGGTCCAACATGTACAGAAACAGTCAGTCCAGTCATATTTATTAATGTATGTTTTCTCTGGGGGCTATTTTGAGTGCATATAGGTTGGAGATTGTTTTGTGCTATAAGGTTAGGAAGGACAGTGCTAGCCAAAGGCAGTGTGTGTATGGTATGTTAGTTATATTCCATAATTATAATTGAGGTGAAATGTCCCACTGTACTGTTTGGTTCAATGGTAAAACAAGCTTAATCAGAGTAGCACTGTGTGTGTGTGTGTGTGTGTGTGTGTGTGTGTGTGTGTGTGTGTGTGTGTGTGTGTGTGTGTGTGTGTGTGTGTGTGTGTGTGTGTGTGTGTGTGTGTGTGTGTGTGTGTGTGTGTGTGTGTGTGTGTGTGAGAGAGAGAGAGAGTGTGTGTGTGTGTGTGTGTGAATTCAGCCATTTATAGTGTCTACAGGTTTATGGCAGGCACTAAGATTAGAGCGTCGACTTTCCTCCACCTCAGTAGAAGTCAGGCTCTCTGCAGAGCGTAATAAAGGCCTGTCTGGGAACGGGAAATCTTGATGTGCTGACAGTTCCAGAGACAAAGATAATGGAAATTTAGATCAAAGGGGAAAAAGAAACATACCAAGATAAGTATTCCAATTTGGCTATCACACATTTAATTAAAAATGTCCCTATTTGATCTGACAGGAAGAAGGGAAGAAGGGATTTTGAGGGTAAGGTAATGCAACAAGGTCAGTCTGAAATTCATCCAACGCCCATCTCTCTCTCACCCACATAAATGATCAGTGGTCAAAGTCAAAAGGAAATACTAAGATAAGATGGAAGGGAGATGGAGGGATGGAGGAAATTAGGGATCTCGCTCCTGTAAAAAAAAAAAGACAAAGTCACAGACCAAAACATTTATTAAAATAAAATAAACTTCTTCAAGTGGAAATAAAAGCACCACTCCACTTCTCCTTCATAATGGTACTGGGTAAATGAACAATGGGCTGTTTCAGCAATGGAGTGAGAATGTGGTTTATTACTACATGAGAGCTTTTGTCAGGAACACTGGAGGGGCAGAAAGAGTGAGCCTTCGTGTAAGAACACATGGGCACGGGCACACACACACAGACGCATGCATGCACACACGCACATACACACACACATCAACACACACACACATACAGAATGGTGGTTCTGTACAGATGAATAGCAGAGACAACATGCTGTGTTGCAAGTGTCTGAGCAGCAGGGAAACAAACAAGTTTAACAGATTACTGTTACTTTTGGGGGAAATATGCTAATTGTGCTAATTAAAATAAAAGTGTCACATTTGTTTTAAGAGTAGCCTCAGAAGACGGAATCAAGGAACGAGGGTTTCTTCAAAAATATATAGAATAATGTTGGAATTATTTATAGATTTTTTTAAACCTTTATTTAACTAGGCAAGTCAGTTAAGAACACATTCTTATTTACAATGATGGCCTACCAAAAGGCAAAAAGGCCTCCTGCGGGGACGGAGGCTGGGATTAAAAGTTAAAATACAGGACACATCACGACAAGAGAGACACCACGACACTACATAAAGAGAGACCTAAGACGACAACATAGCATGGCAGCAACACATGAAAACACAACATGGTAGCAACACAACATCACAACAACATGGTAACAACACAATGTGGCAGCAGCACAACATGGTAGCAGCACAAAACATGCTACAAACGTTATTGGGCACAGACAACAGCACAAAGAGCAAGAAGATTGAGACAACACTATGCGAAAAACAAAACGCGAAGCAGCCACAACTGTCAGTAAGAGTGTCCATGATTGAGTATTTGAATGAAGAGATGGAGATAAAACTGTCCAGTTTGAGTGATTGTTGCAGCTCATTCCAGTCGCTAGCTGCTGTGAACTGAAAAGAGAAGCAACCCAGGGATGTTTGTGCTTTGGGGACTTTTAACAGAATGTTACTGGCAGAACGGGTGTTGTATGTGGAGGATGAGGGCTGCAGTAGATATCTCAGATGGGGGGAGTGAGGCCTAAGAGGGTTTTATAAATAAGCATCAACCAGTGGGTCTTGCGACAGGTTTACAGAAATGCCAGTTTACAGAGGAGAGGAGGACCAAGGTGCAGCGTGGTAAGTGTTCATATTTTAAATATTTTAATGAACACTGAAAACAAAACAATAAACAACTAACGAACAGTCCTGTAAGGTGCAACACAACACTAAACAGAAAATAACCACCCACAACACACAATGGAAAACAGGCTACCTAAATATGTTTCTCAATCAGGGACAATGATTGACATCTGCCTCTGATTTAGAACCATACCAGGCCAAACACAGAAATAGAAAATCATAGACAAACTAACATAGACAACCCACCCAACTCACGCCCTGACCATAGTAAAACAAAAGACAGAACGTGACACCACCTGCAGGGAGAAACTTTGTAGCGGGGCATGGGGGAAAGAGGGAGGAGCATCAGAGCTAGTCGCATTAGAAGGGCTGCTGGGAGATGAGGAAATGTTGGACGGGCAATGAGCCACGGCTGAATCAAATAGGAATCCTGACTTAATGAAGTGGTGATTAAAGAGCTCAGCCATGTGCTCCTTGTCAGTAAAAACCACATCATCAACATTAAGGGACATGGGCAGCTGTGAGGAGGAGGGTTTATTCTCCAGGTCTTTAACCGTTTCCAGAACTTCTTGGGGTTAGACCCACAGAGAGAGAACTGGAAGTATTAACAAGTATTTGTGTGGTAGAATTTAAAAAAAAAACTTTTAACAATACTGATTGCCCTTTTATGTATCCCAGATAGGGAATAGGTCACCCACATAGGGAATAGGTTGCCATGACCATATTACCGCCACACCGGCAGTCATGACCACAGTAAAATTCCAAATGACCGTTGAGTCAAGTTTATCTTCTTTTATGCACTCTGGACATGCTTTGGTAGTACCCAACTTGCTAATGACCTGGTACCATCAGATCGCTAATGACCTGGTACTCAGGGCTCTATTGTTCCTCTGACCACTCTGACATCAATGCAAATATAATCGAAAATCACATCAAACACTTGTCATCAAAACAGTAGGCCTATTGTACTTTTAAAACTCACATCACTGTGATGTGACGTTCAACAGCAGATTGAAACAATGTAAAACATGGTTGTTGTGGATGTTGTCTCAAAGCCTAACACAACGAAACGGACAGAGTTTCCTAAGGTGAGGATGAATTCAAAACATCCATACGCATATTAGAGTTTATGCATAGGCTTATGAGCCCTAAAAACTTAATTCATATTATGATTGTGCCCTTATACAATACATAGCCTACTGCATAATACTCATGACAGAAAAACATCAAACAAAACTGATGTAAGATCTTTGGTACATAATTGTTCTAGCCTATACTCCAAAATTAAACAAATTAGAGTAACCGTCTTTGAGTGTGGACAGTATGATTATGCATTATGGATATTATGCATACTGGATGCTACCATGAGTCCAGGAGAGAACGTATAGTCCGGGGCGATGCTGTTGGTTAATTGATTGTGTAGGGCGGCTTACAGTTAGCCTACAATTTGTACATTTGTATTTGATTTTGAATAGCCTTATAATAGGGGTTTTTCATAATTAATTGAGTGACACATTACCTTTAGCTATACAGAATATCTCACCACCATGCGTTTCCATCTCCTCTCTCTCTCTCCTTTATTCCTTTCTCGAGGTGCGCAGGCGGGCTGTCAACAGTTTAGTGATATATGTTTTCGCTGCAAAAACATGTTACTGTTGATGTTCCTGAACAGATTTCACTTGGTTTCCCAAATGAAGCACTGGGTAGCTGCAGGAACAAGGTTGGAGAGCCCATGGCATACAGAGTACTGGGTAGCTGCAGGAACAAGGTTGGAGAGCCCATGGCATACAGAGTACTGGGTAGCTGCAGGAACAATGTTGGAGAGCACATAGCATACAGAGTACTGGGTAGCTGCAGGAACAATGTTGGAGAGCCCATAGCATACAGAGTACTGGGTAGCTGCAGGAACAATGTTGGAGAGCCCATAGCATACAGAGTACTGGGTAGCTGCAGGAACAAGGTTGGAGAGTCCATAGTATACAGAGTACTGGGTAGCTGCAGGAACAAGGTTGGAGAGCCCATAGTATACAGAGTACTGGGTAGCTGCAGGAACAAGGTTGGAGAGCCCATAGCATACAGAGTACTGGGTAGCTGCAGGAACAAGGTTGGAGAGCCCATAGCATACAGAGTACTGGGTAGCTGCAGGAACAATGTTGGAGAGCCCATAGCATACAGAGTACTGGGTAGCTGCAGGAACAAGGTTGGAGAGCCCATAGCATACAGAGTACTGGGTAGCTGCAGGAACAAGGTTGGAGAGGCCATAGCATACAGAGTACTGGGTAGCTGCAGGAACAAGGTTGGAGAGGCCATAGCATACAGAGTACTGGGTAGCTGCAGGAACAAGGTTGGAGAGCCCATAGCATACAGAGTACTGGGTAGCTGCAGGAACAAGGTTGGAGAGCCCATAGCATACAGAGTACTGGGTAGCTGCAGGAACAAGGTTGGAGAGGCCATAGCATACAGAGTACTGGGTAGCTGCAGGAACAAGGTTGGAGAGGCCATAGCATACAGAGTACTGGGTAGCTGCAGGAACAAGGTTGGAGAGCCCATAGCATACAGAGTACTGGGTAGCTGCAGGAACAAGGTTGGAGAGCCCATAGCATACAGAGTACTGGGTAGCTGCAGGAACAATGTTGGAGAGCCCATAGCATACAGAATACTGGGTAGCTGCAGGAACAAGGTTGGAGAGCCCATAGCATACAGAGTACTGGGTAGCTGCAGGAACAAGGTTGGAGAGGCCATAGCATACAGAGTACTGGGTAGCTGCAGGAACAAGGTTGGAGAGCCCATAGCATACAGAGTACTGGGTAGCTGCAGGAACAAGGTTGGAGAGCCCATAGCATACAGAGTGTGGGTGGAATATCACCTGTCGCGCAGCAAGAGCATGCTCCTCAAACAGTGGCGTGAAATAAATGTTCTTATATTAATTTCTCAGCTGCTCATATTTATCACATGCTTTGCTATAAAAACGGACCTGCGGGAAAGCGCTTGGCCTCTATTCGCTATTCGAGTGCATATACATGACATGTATTTTTCCCCCTGCCCATTTGATAATGGTCCATTCTAAATCGACACTAAGACAAGATTAAACTGAGAATAGTCTCATGTGAACATATGATTGATAAGAGAACAGCTGTGCAGCCTGAGACAAGGAACAGTGCACAAGCCTTTTTTGCTACTAGAAATAAAAATTGGAAATATCACAGTTACATAAGTATTCAGACCCTTCACTCAGTACTTTGTTGAAGCACCTTTGGCAGCGATTACAGCCTCCAGTCTTCTTGGGTATGACACTACAAGCTTGGCACATCTGTACTTGGGGAGTTTCTCCTATTCTTCTCTGCTGATCCTCTCAAGCTCTGTCAAGTTGGATGGGGAGCGTTGCTGCATAGCTATTTTCAGGTCTCTCCAGAGATGTTCGATCAGATTCTGGCTCAGCCACTCAAGGACATTCAGAGACTTATCTCAAAGCCACTCCTGCATTGGCTTGGCTGTGTGCCTAGGGTCGTTATCCTGTTGGAAGGCGAACCTTAGCCCCCTGTCTGAGGTCCTGAGCACTCTGGAGGAGGTTTTCATCAATCTTTCCCTCGATCCTGACTAGTCTCCGAGTCCCTGCCGCTGAAAGAATTCCCCACAGCCTGATGCTGCCACCATAATGCTTCACCATAGCGATGGTGCCAAATTTCCTCCTGACATGACACTTGGAATTCAGGCCAAAGAGTTCAATCTTGGTTCCATCACATTATCAAATCTTGTTTCTCATGGTCTGAGAGTCTTTAGGTGCCTTTTAGCAAACTCCAAGCGGGCTGTCATGTGCCTTTGGCTTCCATCTGGCCACACTACTATAGAGGCCTGATTGGTGGAGTGCTGCAGAGATGGTTGTCCTCCCATCTCCACAGAGGAACTCTAGAGGTCTGTCAGAGTGACCATTGGGTTCTGGATCACCTCCCTGACCCTGAACTCTTTCTTCCTTGATTGTTCAGTTTGGCCAGGCGGCCAGCTCTAGGAAGAGTTTTGGTGGTTACAAACTTCTTCCATTTAAGAATGATGGAGGCCACTGTGTTCTTGGGGACAATCAATGCTGCAGATATTTTTTGGTACCCATGCCCAGATCTGAGGCTTTGCACAATCCTGTCTCGGAGGGTAGAAATAGATAACGACCCTAGGCACACAGCCAAGACAATGCAGGAGTGGCTTTGAGATAAGTCTCTGACAATTTGACCACATTGCTTGGTTTTTGCTCTAACATGCACTGTCAACTGTGTGACCTTACATAGACAGGTGTGTGCATTTCCAAATTATGTCCAATCAATTGAATTTACCACAGGGGTCTCCAATCATGTTGTAGAAACATCTCAAGGATGATCAATGGTAACAGGATGCACCGAGCTCAATTTTGAGTCTCATAGCAAAGGGTCTGAATATGTATGTCGACAAGGTATTTCTGTTTCTTATTTGTAATAAATGCGCAAAAATGTCTAAAAATCTGTTTCGCTTTGTCAATATGGAGTATTGATGAGGATTTTTAAAAATATGTCACAGATCCTTCCGGAACTTTCATTACGTTTCATTACGCACACCTATCCCCTGTTCCCACTGATTAGTATGTGTACAAGTGTGCCCTTTGGTTTCCATTGGGCTGTCGATTATTGTTACAATGTCCGTTGGTGCGTGTGAGTACCTGTGCTGTGTGTTTTGGCTTTCGTGCCATTGTGGATTGTGCCGATGTTTACTGGTCTCGTCCCGTGTGTTAATCATTGTGCAGATGTTTACTGGTCTCGTCCCGTGTGATAATCATTGTGCAGATGTTTACTGGTCTCGTCCCGTGTGTTAATCATTGTGCAGATGTTTACTGGTCTCGTCCCGTGTGATAATCATTGTGCAGATGTTTACTGGTCTCGTCCCGTGTGATAATCATTGTGCAGATGTTTACTGGTCTCGTCCCGTGTGATAATCATTGTGCAGATGTTTACTGGTCTCGTCCCGTGTGTTAATCATTGTGCAGATGTTTACTGGTCTCGTCCCGTGTGTTAATCATTGTGCAGATGTTTACTGGTCTCGTCCCGTGTGTTAATCATTGTGCAGATGTTTACTGGTCTCGTCCCGTGTGTTAATCATTGTGCAGATGTTTACTGGTCTCGTCCCGTGTGTTAATCATTGTGCAGATGTTTACTGGTCTCGTCCCGTGTGATAATCATTGTGCAGATGTTTACTGGTCTCGTCCCGTGTGTTAATCATTGTGCAGATGTTTACTGGTCTCGTCCCGTGTGATAATCATTGTGCAGATGTTTACTGGTCTCGTCCCGTGTGTTAATCATTGTGCAGATGTTTACTGGTCTCGTCCCGTGTGTTAATCATTGTGCAGATGTTTACTGGTCTCGTTCCGTGTGATAATCATTGTGCAGATGTTTACTGGTCTCGTCCCGTGTGTTAATCATTGTGCAGATGTTTACTGGTCTCGTCCCGTGTGATAATCATTGTGCAGATGTTTACTGGTCTCGTCCCGTGTGATAATCATTGTGCAGATGTTTACTGGTCTCGTCCCGTGTGATAATCATTGTGCAGATGTTTACTGGTCTCGTCCCGTGTGATAATCATTGTGCAGATGATTACGGGCCTCATCCCGTGTGTTAATCATCGTGTGTTATTTATTCGAAGTACTCCTTGCTCTTTTGTTTGGGTTTCTACCCTGTGTTTTGTTATGTGTTTGTTTGGTCTTTGTCCCTGTACCTTTACACGGCACGGCACGACCGTAATTTGGGCTAAATAAAAAACCCTATTACTCATTCCCGCGTCTGTCTCCCGATCCTTCATGCCAACTTGACAGGATAATGGACCATTAAGGAAGACAGCAGGAATGGCCCGTCCGACTCCGCCACAACCGGTCCGTCCAACGCCACTGCTACTGTTCCGTCCAACGCCACTGCTACTGTTCCGTCCAACGCCACTGCTACTGTTCCGTCCAACGCCACTGCTACTGTTCCGTCCAACGCCACTGCTACTGTTCCGTCCAACGCCACTGCTACTGTTCCGTCCAACGCCACTGCTACTGTTCCGTCCAACGCCACTGCTACTGTTCCGTCCAACGCCACTGCTACTGTTCCGTCCAACGCCACTGCTATTGTTCCGACCAAAGCCACTGCTACTGTTCCGTCCAACGCCACTGCTACTGTTCTGTCCAACGCCACTGCTACTGTTCCGTCCAACGCCACTGCTACTGTTCCGTCCAACGCCACTGCTACTGTTCCGTCCAACGCCACTGCTACTGTTCCGTCCAAAGCCACTGCTACTGTTCCGTCCAACGCCACTGCTACTGTTCCGTCCAACGCCACTGCTACTGTTCCCGTCCAACGCCACTGCTACTGTTCCGTCCAACGCCACTGCTACTGTTCCCGTCCAACGCCACTGCTACTGTTCCGTCCAACGCCACTGCTACAGTTCCGTCCAACGCCACTGCTACTGTTCCGTCCAACTGTCACGAATCCCTCCGGAACTTTCATTACGCACACCTGTGCAGCATGACAATATAATCTCTTTTAGAATAAGTCTGTAACTTCACAAAATGCAGAAACGGGGAAGGGGTCTGAATACTTTCCAAATGTACTGTGTATTCTTCTTACTATCAAATCATATAAAATAAAATAATGGCACAGCATATCTTGTCGGCTAAATGAACAAGCCTACAATCTATGGCAGGAAGCATCATCAAATAAGAAAGGCCTACATTTTCTTCATATCATAATGTTTCTTTTGACATGACTAAAACAAATAATGTATTTATTGTGACTGTGTATATTAAATTGATTTATTAGACGTTTTTAAATGTAGATGAGTGGAGGTGTGGAGATGCTAAACGTGTTTATGTTAATTAACAGTCAATTACTTTAGACCAACAGTCTTTTGCATGACAATAACCGGTGGACAAAATGTCATGACAGCCACAGGCCGAGCTGGGTCTAAACTCTCCTAATTATCTCCTCCCCCAGAGAGCTCTCTCCTCTCCTCCAGATGTAACAGGTGTTTATTCAGCTGTAAATGCTTTGCATTTAGTGCAGTTAGCTTAGTTTAGCGTATTACGGCCTGTCGCAGGGCAGGTCCTCCCTGTTTCCTTGTTTTCCTGCCCCTTTCATGGTCCTGTGTGATCAGCCAGGCCTTTGATTCTAGCCCAGAGTTCCTGGTTCTCCTGCCAACGCATGCACGCACCCACATGCAAATGCATGCATGCGCACAAGCGCACACACACAAACAAACACAAACTCCTGGTTTTCTTGTTCTCCTGCCAACAGAACAGTAAATAATTAAAGACCTTCTGGATTGATCATTAGCAGGCTGAGGCCCTCCGCTTCACACAACACAATCAGTAGGGATGGTGTGTGTGTGTTTCAATGGCAACATCCCACCATTTTGTTACCTTGTCAGGATTTACTCATTTTCTAGAATAAAATAGGACAGGACTTTATCAGATATGGAAAACTGTTACCTCATGACCAAAAATTGCCAGAAGAATCAATACATGAAAATTGTTATTGTTTGGCATGTGTTAAACCTATGTACTGATAAACATCAGCCAATAGTGTGAATTGTTTAATCTTTGACATGCCCAGATGTGTCATCTCCCTCCAGGAAGAGACAGACATAGACATGCCCAGATGTGTCCTCTCCCTCCAGGAAGAGACAGACAGACTTGCCCAGATGTGTCCTCTCCTATCAGGAAGAGACAGACATAGACATACCCAGATGTGTCCTCTCCTATCAGGAAGAGACAGACAGACTTGCCCAGATGTGTCCTCTCCCTCCAGGAAGAGACAGACAGACTTGCCCAGATGTGTCCTCTCCCTCCAGGAAGAGACAGACATAGACATACCCAGATGTGTCCTCTCCCTCCAGGAAGAGACAGACAGACTTGCCCAGATGTGTCCTCTCCCTCCAGGAAGAGACAGACATAGACATACCCAGATGTGTCCTCTCCCTCCAGGAAGAGACAGACATAGACATACCCAGATGTGTCCTCTCCCTCCAGGAAGAGACAGACATAGACATACCCAGATGTGTCCTCTCCTATCAGGAAGAGACAGACAGACTTGCCCAGATGTGTCCTCTCCCTCCAGGAAGAGACAGACATAGACATACCCAGATGTGTCCTCTCCCTCCAGGAAGAGACAGACATAGACATACCCAGATGTGTCCTCTCCCTCCAGGAAGAGACAGACATAGGCATGCCCAGATGTGTCATCTCCCTCCAGGAAGAGACAGACAGACTTGCCCAGATGTGTCCTCTCCCTCCAGGAAGAGACAGACAGACTTGCCCAGATGTGTCCTCTCCCTCCAGGAAGAGACAGACATAGACATACCCAGATGTGTCCTCTCCCTCCAGGAAGAGACAGACATAGACATACCCAGATGTGTCCTCTCCTATCAGGAAGAGACAGACAGACATGCCCAGATGTGTCATCTCCCTCCAGGAAGAGACAGACAGACATGCCCCGATGTGTCCTCTCCCTCCAGGAAGAGACAGACATAGACATGCCCAGATGTGTCCTCTCCTATCAGGAAGAGACAGACAGACATGCCCCGATGTGTCCTCTCCCTCCAGGAAGAGACAGACATAGGCATGCCCAGATGTGTCCTCTCCCTCCAGGAAGAGACAGACATAGACATGCCAAGATGTGTCCTCTCCCTCCAGGAAGAGTCAGACCTAGGCATGCCCAGATGTGTCCTCTCCCACCAGGAAGAGACAGATATAGACATACCCAGATGTGTCCTCTCCTATCAGGAAGAGACAGACAGACATGCCCAGATGTGTCATCTCCCTCCAGGAAGAGACAGACAGACATGCCCCGATGTGTCCTCTCCCTCCAGGAAGAGACAGACATAGACATGCCCAGATGTGTCCTCTCCTATCAGGAAGAGACAGACAGACATGCCCCGATGTGTCCTCTCCCTCCAGGAAGAGACAGACATAGGCATGCCCAGATGTGTCCTCTCCCTCCAGGAAGAGACAGACATAGGCATGCCCAGATGTGTCCTCTCCCTCCAGGAAGAGACAGACATAGACATGCCAAGATGTGTCCTCTCCCTCCAGGAAGAGTCAGACCTAGGCATGCCCAGATGTGTCCTCTCCCACCAGGAAGAGACAGACATAGACATGCCCAGATGTGTCCTCTCCCTCCAGGAAGAGACAGACAGACATGCCCAGATGTGTCCTCTCCCTCCAGGAAGAGACAGACGTAGGCATGCCCAGATGTGTCCTCTCCCTCCAGGAAGAGACAGACATAGACATGCCCAGATGTGCCCTCTCCCTCCAGGAAGAGACAGACAGACATGCCCAGATGTGTCCTCTCCCTCCAGGAAGAGACAGACAGACATGCCCAGATGTGTCCTCACCCTCCAGGAAGAGACAGACATAGACATGCCCAGATATGTCCTCTCTTTCCAGGAAGAGACAGACATAGACATGCCCAGATGTGTCCTCTCCCTCCAGGAAGAGACAGACATAGACATGCCCAGATGTGTCCTCTCCTTCCAGGAAGAGACAGACATAGACATGCCCAGATGTGTCCTCTCCCTCCAGGAAGAGACAGACATAGACATGCCCAGATGTGCCCTCTCCCTCCAGGAAGAGACAGACATAGACATGCCCAGATGTGTCCTCTCCCTCCAGGAAGAGACAGACATACACATGCCCAGATGTGTCCTCTCCTTCCAGGAAGAGGCAGACATAGGCATGCCCAGATGTGTCCTGTCCCTCCAGGAAGAGACAGACAGACATGCCCAGATGTGTCCTCTCCCCCCAGGAAGAGACAGACAGACATGCCCAGATGTGTCCTCTCCCTCCAGGAAGAGACAGACAGACATGCCCAGATGTGTCCTCTCCCTCCAGGAAGAGACAGACTGACATCCTCAGATGTGTCCTCTCCTTCCAGGAAGAGACAGACAGACATGCCCAGATGTGTCCTCTCCCTCCAGGAAGAGACAGACAGACATGCCCAGATGTGTCCTCTCCCTCCAGGAAGAGACAGACTGACATCCTCAGATGTGTCCTCTCCCTCCAGGAAGAGACAGACTGACATCCTCAGATGTGTCCTCTCCTTCCAGGAAGAGACAGACATAGACATGCCCAGATGTGTCCTCCCCCTCCAGGAAGAGACAGACAGACATGCCCAGATGTGTCCTCTCCCTCCAGGAAGAGACAGACGTAGGCATGCCCAGATGTGTCCTCTCCCCCCAGGAAGAGACAGACAGACATGCCCAGATGTCTCCTCTCCCTCCAGGAAGAGACAGACAGACATGCCCAGATGTGTCCTCTCCCTCCAGGAAGAGACACAGACATGCCCAGATGTGTCCTCTCCCTCCAGGAAGAGACAGACAGACATGCCCAGATGCGTCCTCTCCTTCCAGGAAGAGACAGACAGACATGCCCAGATGTGTCCTCTCCCCCAGGAAGAGACAGACAGACATGCCCAGATGTGTCCTCTCCCTCCAGGAAGAGACAGACAGACATGCCCAGATGTGTCCTCTCCTTCCAGGAAGAGACAGACAGACATGCCCAGATGTGTCCTCTCCTTCCAGGAAGAGACAGACAGACATGCCCAGATATGTCCTCTCTTTCCAGGAAGAGACAGACATAGACATGTCCAGATGTGTCCTCTCCCTCCAGGAAGAGACAGACATAGACATGCCCAGATGTGTCCTCTCCCTCCAGGAAGAGACAGACATAGACATGCCCAGATGTGTCCTCTCCCACCAGGTAGAGACAGACATAGACATGCCCAGATGTGCCCTCTCCCTCCAGGAATATACAGACAGACATGCCCAGATGTATCCTCACCCTCCAGGAAGAGACAGACAGACATGCCCAGATGTGTCCTCACCCTCCAGGAAGAGACAGACATAGACATGCCCAGATGTGTCTTCTCCTTCCAGGAAGAGACAGACATAGACATGCCCAGATGTGTCCTCTCCTTCCAGGAAGAGACAGACATAGACATGCCCAGATGTGTCCTCTCCCTCCAGGAAGAGACAGACATAGACATACCCAGATGTGTCCTCTCCTTCCAGGAAGAGACAGACATAGACATGCCCAGATGTGTCCTCTCCTTCCAGGAAGAGACAGACATAGACATGCCCATATGTGTCCTCTCCTTCCAGGAAGAGACAGACATAGACATGCCCAGATGTGTCCTCTCCCTCCAGGAAGAGACAGACATAGACATACCCAGATGTGTCCTCTCCTTCCAGGAAGAGACAGACATAGACATGCCCAGATGTGTCCTCTCCCTCCAGGAAGAGACAGACATAGACATACCCAGATGTGTCCTCTCCTTCCAGGAAGAGACAGACATAGACATGCCCAGATGTGTCCTCTCCCTCCAGGAAGAGACAGATATAAAAGCAACATACAGTAAACGAACACGATGGGGGAGGGAATGTGTACAATTACCAAGTCAGCACATAGCCATACGTTTCCTGCCAGCATGTGTGTGTATATGATGCTGTATGGTAGCATCAGTGTATGGCTGAGTGGAGGCAGTGGATGCTGACTTCTGTCAGAGTGTCACGCCCTGGCCATAGAGATGATTTTATTCTCTATTTTGGGTAGGCCAGGGTGTGACTAGGGTGGACATTCTAGTTCCTTTATTTCTATGTTTTCTGTTTCTATGTTTTGGCCGGGTATGGTTCTCAATCAGGGACAGCTGTCTATCGTTGTCTCTGATGGAGACAACGAACGATAGATTTCTCTGATGGAGAAATGGCTTCGGCAGCCATTTTTCCTTTGTATTTTGTGGGTAGTTATCTTTGTTGGTGGCACTATAGCCCTAGTAAGCTTCAATGTCGTTGCTTTGTTTCTTGTTTTGTTGGCGACATTTATATAAATAAAGGAAAATGTACGCTCACCACGCTGCACATTGGTCCGGTCATTTCCACGACGACGTCCGTGACACAGAGACCTAATCTATGACCTTGGTAACGTGGGTGTTGTCTTTGTTGTAACTCCCCAAAGATTTTGGTCGGTTGGTTGTGGGTATTATCTCTCTCTCTCTCGCTCTCTCGCTCGCTCTGTTCCATTAGTGTTCCCTAACCAGTGTTTATCTCAGTGACATCCCAGGTCTGCACGGTCAAGTGTCTTCAATGACTCAAACAAATGTGTTTTCCCCAGAAGAGTGCTCTCTGTGTGTATGTGTGTGTGCTTGTGTATGTGCGTGTCTGGTGGTGGAAAAAGTATCCAATTGTCATACTTGAGTAAAAGTAAAGATACTTTAACATAAAATGACTCAAGTAAAAGAGAAAGTCACCCACTGAAATACTACTTCAGTAAAAGTAAAAAGTATTTGGTTTTAAATATACTTAAGTATCAAATGTTAATGTACTTGCACAAATATACTTAAGTATCATCAGTAAAAGTGTAAACCATTTAAAAATCCTTATATTAAGTGAACCATTTGGGACAATTTTATATATATATTTTTTACCGTTAGCCAGCGGCACACTGTAACATACTTTTGGGTGTCAGGGAAAATGTATGGAATGAAACTTACACAAATGCTTGTCTTGCTTTGGCTGTAAAGCATATTTTCAAAATCTGAGATGACAGGGTGATTAACAAAAGGCTAAGCTGTGTTTCAATATATTTCACTTGTTATTTCATGAATAGGAATATTTTCTAGTAATATTTATGTCTGTTGTGTTATGCTAATTAGTGTCAGTTGATGATTACGCTCCCGGACCCGGGATGGGTAGTATCTAGTTAAACAACCAAAGATTAAGACTAAAGGTCAGTTTATACTATGTCTGTCGACAGTTGTTGCAGTGACATCATGAACATTCTATTGTCACCCGACATCAAACTTGTCTTTGTCGTTATGAAAAAGTCTAAACACAAAACTACAGACTGCATGATATCAGCAGCCTGGAGGTCCAAATTAGCATAACTAGTGTATTTTAACACCGATAAACCAATCCGTTTAAAAAATAATTTAGTAAATGTCAATCTAGCAAACCAGGCAACCAAAAGCAAATTTCTAAAAAAAGATTTGGTTCGTTTGTAGCTTGTTAGCTAGCTACCTAATGTTATGTTAGCTGGCTAGCCAGTTCAAATAATGATCATATCATATTGCTGACAGTCTTCACTTTAGCTCATTTGTCTTCATTATTACAGGAAAATAAACTCACAACAAGATCATTATTTACAAGTTAATAGCGAGCTAATTATATAAAATAGATTACGGTTGTGAGTGTGATGAAATAAAAGCAGGGCGTTGTACCAGAGAATTTTAGAACTTGGACACTGTCTCATTGGCCCAACGTTATATCCTAAATTGACCTTCGTGCAGGTCATGTACTTCACATTACCATCTCTGGTAAGCACATACTAACTAGTTAAACAATGAACCATAATCCCAAATCATAATGTTACTACCCTGGATGAATCTGCAGGTAGCTAACCAATCAGGTTCAATGTTAGCTAGCTAACATTAGGCTATAATTAACAATGCAAATGGCTCTGAGATATGAATAATATTACTCAACAGATCATACACATAACATTAGCTAGTGAGCCAGCCAGGTAACGTTACTTAGCTAGCTAATAGTACTCTTTAACTTGAAATGAAAACGACTTAGAAATGTATAATATCTGAAAATGTAGCTAACTAGACTATTTTACCCGTATACCTGAATGCACGCTTCTCCCTCTCTGTCTCGGATGCCATAGTTGCCCTGAGTTTGAAGATATAATCCGGAGACAGGTGTTTTATACAACAGCCTTCTGTGTGTTCTCTTTTCGACTCCCTCTGCAATCAAATGCCAGAGAGAGAGAAAGAGAGAGAGGGAGGAGTTATTGAATCTGGAGGTAGTCAGCAGGGGAGTCCATGACTCTCTCTCTCCCTCTCACTCTCTCCCGCTATCTGGCTGTATCTGAAATGGCACCCTATTCCTTATATAGTGTATTACTTTTGACCATGGCTTACAGCGAGGTACCCTCTGTGCTCACGCTAGCAGCAAGATGTGTGTCTGGTGAAGATGCTGCTTTCAGAACTTCTGCATAGATTCACAATTGTCAGTGTCTGGCCACATACCATATGCTTCTATTAACAGAAACTGTTACCTCCTCACAAGCATATAAACCTATTGCAAAATAGCCATTGTAATTATGTCTTTACGGTAACATGTACAAATGTCTTGAGGACACTGAAATGTATTCTAGAGACTATATGCAGATGGAACTTTAGGGAACATGTGCTGTGGTGTTTTTGACGCCATGTGAGGCTTTGCCTGCATCCCAAATGGCACACTGTTACCTTAGAATGAAATACTTTTCACCTGGGCCCCAGGGTCAAAAGTAGTGCACAATATAGGGAATAGGATGCCTTTGGGATGCATTCTTTATATCTGGCTCTGTCCTCTCTGTGTTTATGGCCTTGGCTCTGCTCCTGGGCAGCACTGATCCATCCAGACAGAGCCTAGGGCACACAGAAGTGCCCCCAGATGGGAGGTCCAAGGCTGGGCACAGAGACAAGCATACCCTGCCTCTCTGATGGAAGAACCAGAATGGGGGATTCATGACCACGATGTGGTCAGCATAATACTGGAAGCATGCACACATGCATGCAAACACACAGAAACACATACAGTGGGGCGAAAAAGTATTTAGTCAAGCCACCAATTGTGCAAGTTCTCCCACTTAAAAAGATGAGAGTGGCCTGTAATTTTCATCATAGGTACACTTCAACTATGACGGAAAAAATGAGGGAAAATAATCCAGAAAATCACATTGTAGGATTTTTTATGAATTTATTTGCAAATTATGGTGGAAAATAAGTATTTGGTAAATAACAAAAGTTTATCTCAATACTTTGTATATAACAAAGTACGTGATTTTCTGGATTTTTTCCCCTCATTTTTTCTGTCACAGTTGAAGTGTACCTATGTTGGCAATGACAGAGGTCAAACGATTTCTGTAAGTCTTCACAATGTTTTCACACACTGTTGCTGGTATTTTGGCCCATTCTTCCATGTAATCTCCTCTAGAGCAGTGATGTTTTGGGGCTGTTGCTGGGCAACACGGACTTTCAACTCCCTCCACAGATTTTCTATGGGGATGAGATCTGGAGACTGGCTAGGCCACTTCAGGACCTTGAAATGCTTCTTACGAAGCCACTTCTTCGTTGCCCGGGCGGTGTGTTTGGGATCATTGTCATGCTGAAAGACCCAGCCACGTTTTATCTTCAATGCTCTTGCTGATGGAAGGAGGTTTTCACTCAAAATCTCACGATACATGGCCCCATTCATTCTTTCCTTTACACGGATCAGTCGTCCTGGTCCCTTTGCAGAAAAACAGCCCCAAAGCATGACGTTTCCACCCCCATGCTTCACAGTAGGTATGGTGTTCTTTGGATGCAACTCAGCATTCTTTGTCCTCCAAACACGACGAGTTGAGTTTTTACCAAAAAGTTATATTTTGGTTTCATCTGACCATATGACATTCTCCCAATCTTCTTCTGGATCATCCAAATGCTCTCTAGCAAACTTCAGACGGGCCTGGACATGTACTGGCTTAAGCAGGGGGACACGTCTGTTACTGCAGGATTTGAGTCCCTGGCGGCGTAGTGTGTTACTGATGGTAGGCTTTGTTACTTTGGTCCCAGCTCTCTGCAGGTCATTCACTAGGTCCCCGCGTGTGGTTCTGGGATTTTTGCTCACCGTTCTTGTGATCATCTTGACCCCACGGGGTGAGATCTTGCGTGGAGCCCCAGATCGAGGAAGATGATCAGTGTTCTTGTATGTCTTCCATTTCCTAATAATTGCTCCCACAGTTGATTTCTTCAAACCAAGCTGCTTACCTATTGCAGATTCAGTCTTCCCAGCCTGGTGCAGGTCTACAACTTTGTTTCTGGTGTCCTTTGACAGCTCTTTGGTCTTGGCCATAGTGGAGTTTGGAGTGTGACTGTTTGAGGTTGTGGACAGGTGTCTTTTATACTGGTAACAAGTTCAAACAGGTGCCATTAATACAGGTAACGAGTGGAGGACAGAGGAGCCTCCTAAAGAAGAAGTTACAGGTCTGTGAGAGCCAGAAATATTGCTTGTTTGTAGGTGACCAAATACTTATTTTCCACCATAATTTGCAAATAAATTCATTGTAGGATTTTCAATGTGATTTTCTGGATTTTTTTTCAATTTTTTTCTGTCATAGTGGAAGCGTACCTATGATGAAAATTACAGGCCTCTCTCATATATTTAAGTGGGAGAACATGCACAATTGGTGGCTGACTAAATACTTTTTTTGCCCCACTGTATACCGACACCGACACACACATATACCGACACCGAGACACACATATACCGACACCGAGACACACATATACTGACACCGAGACACACCCATATACCGACACCGACACACACATATACCAACACTGAGACACACATATACCGATACACATATATACCGATACTGAGACACACATATATCGAAACCGAGACACATATATACCGACACTGAGACACACATATACTGACACTGAGACACACATATACCGACACTGAGACGCACATATACCGACACTGAGACACACATATACCGACACTGAGACACACATATACCGATACTGAGACACACATATACCAACACTGAGACACACATATACCGATACACATATATACCGATACCGAGACACACATATACCGACACTGAGACACACATATACCAACACTGAGACACACATATACCGATACACATATATACCGATACTGAGACACACATATACCGACACTGAGACACACATATACCGATACTGAGACACACAAAAACCGACACTGAGACATACATATACCGACACTGAGACACACATATACCGATACTGAGACACACATATACCAACACTGAGACACACATATACCGATACACATATATACCGACACGGAGACACACATATACCGACACTGAGACACACATATACCAACACTGAGACACACATATACCAACACTGAGACACACATATACCAACACTGAGACACACATATACCAACACTGAGACACACATATACCGACACTGAGACACACATATACTGATACACACATATACCGACACTGAGACAAACATATACCGACACTGAGACACACATATACCGACACTGAGACACACATATACCGACACTGAGACACACATATACCGATACACATATATATCGACACTGAGACACACATATACCGATACACATATATACCGACACTGAGACACACATATACCAACACTGAGACACACATATACCAACACTGAGACACACATATACCGACACTGAGACACACATATACCAACACTGAGACACACATATACCGATACACACATATACCGACACTGAGACACACATATACCAACACTGAGACACACATATACCGACACTGAGACACACATATACCGACACTGAGACACACATATATACCGACAATGAGACACACATATACCGACACTGAGACACACATATACCGATACACATATATATCGACACTGAGACACACATATACCACCACTGAGACACACATATACCGACACTGATACACACATATACCGATACACATATATACCGACACGGAGACACACATATACCGACACTGAGACACACATATACCAACACTGAGACACACATATACCAACACTGAGACACACATATACCGACACTGAGACACACATATACTGATACACACATATACCGACACTGAGACACACATATAGCGACACTGAGACACACATATACCGACACAGAGACACACATATACCGACACTGAGACACACATATACCAACACTGAGACACACATATACCAACACTGAGACACACATATACCAACACTGAGACACACATATACCGACACTGAGACACACATATACCGACACTGAGACACACCCATATACCGACACTGAGACACACATATACCGACACTGAGACACACATATACCAACACTGAGACACACATATACCGACACTGAGACACACATATACCGATACACATATACCGACACTGAGACACACATATACCAACACTGAGACACACATATACCGACACTGAGACACATATATACCGACACTGAGACACACATATACCGACACTGAGACACACATATACCGACACGGAGACATACATATACCGACACTGACACACACATATACCGACACTGAGACACACATATACCGACACTGAGACACACATATACCGATACACATATATACCGACACTGAGACACACATATACCGATACACATATATACCGATACTGAGACACACATATACCAACACTGAGACACACATATACCGATACTGAGACACACATATACTGACACTGAGACACACATATACCGACACTGAGACACATATATACCGACACTGAGACACACATATACCGATACACATATATACCGATACTGAGACACACATATACCGACAATGAGACACACATATACCGATACACATATATACCGATACTGAGACACACATATACCAACACTGAGACACACATATACCGATACTGAGACACACATATACTGACACTGAGACACACATATACCGATACTGAGACACACATATACCGATACACATATATACCGATACTGACACACACATATACCGACACTGAGACACACATATACCGACACTGAGACACACATATACCGATACACATATATACCGATACTGAGACACACATATACCAACACTGAGACACACATATACCGATACTGAGACACACATATACTGACACTGAGACACACATATACCGATACTGAGACACACATATACCAACACTGAGACACACATATACCAACACTGAGACACACATATACCGACACTGAGACACACATATACCGACACTGAGACACACATATAGTGTCAGTGTCGGTGTAAGTCGCTCTGGATAAGAGCGTCTGCTAAATGACTTAAATGTAAATGTAAATGTAATATACTGATACACATATATACCGACACTAAGACACACATATACCAACACTGACACACACATATACCGACACTGAGACACACATATACTGACTGAGACACACATATATCGACACTGAGACACACATATACCAACACTGAGACACACATATACCGACACTGAGACACACATATACCGACACTGAGACACACATATACCGACACTGAGACACACATATACCGACACTGAGACACACATATACCGATACACATATATACCAACACTGAGACACACATATACCGATACACATATATATCGACACTGAGACACACATATACCGATACACATATATACCGACACTGAGACACACATATACCAACACTGAGACACACATATACCGACACTGAGACACACATATATACCGACAATGAGACACACATATACCGACACTGAGACACACATATACCGACACTGAGACACACATATACCGATACACATATATATCGACACTGAGACACACATATACCGATACACATATATACCGACACTGAGACACACATATACCAACACTGAGACACACATATACCAACACTGAGACACACATATACCAACACTGAGACACACATATACCGACACTGAGACACACATATACCAACACTGAGACACACATATACCGACACTGAGACACACATATACCGACAATGAGACACACATATACCGACACTGAGACACACATATACCGACACTGAGACACACATATACCAACACTGAGACACACATATACCGACACTGAGACACACATATACCAACACCGATACACATATATACCGACACTGATACACACATATACCAACACTGAGACACACATACCAACACTGAGACACACATATACCAACACTGAGACACACATATACCGACACTGAGACACACATATATATCGATACACACATATACCGACACTGAGACACACATATATACCGACAATGAGACACACATATACCGACACCGACGCACACATATACCAACACTGAGACACACATATACCGATACACATATATACCGATACTGAGACACACATATATCGAAACCGAGACACATATATACCGACACTGAGACACACATATACTGACACTGAGACACACATATACCGACACTGAGACGCACATATACCGACACTGAGACACACATATACCGACACTGAGACACACATATACCGATACTGAGACACACATATACCAACACTGAGACACACATATACCGATACACATATATACCGATACCGAGACACACATATACCGACACTGAGACACACATATACCAACACTGAGACACACATATACCGATACACATATATACCGATACTGAGACACACATATACCGACACTGAGACACACATATACCAACACTGAGACACACATATACCGACACTGAGACACACATATACTGATACACACATATACCGACACTGAGACAAACATATACCGACACTGAGACACACATATACCGACACTGAGACACACATATACCGACACTGAGACACACATATACCGATACACATATATATCGACACTGAGACACACATATACCGATACACATATATACCGACACTGAGACACACATATACCAACACTGAGACACACATATACCAACACTGAGACACACATATACCGACACTGAGACACACATATACCAACACTGAGACACACATATACCGATACACACATATACCGACACTGAGACACACATATACCAACACTGAGACACACATATACCGACACTGAGACACACATATACCGACACTGAGACACACATATATACCGACAATGAGACACACATATACCGACACTGAGACACACATATACCGATACACATATATATCGACACTGAGACACACATATACCACCACTGAGACACACATATACCGACGCTGATACACACATATACCGATACACATATATACCGACACGGAGACACACATATACCGACACTGAGACACACATATACCAACACTGAGACACACATATACCAACACTGAGACACACATATACCAACACTGAGACACACATATACCAACACTGAGACACACATATACCGACACTGAGACACACATATACTGATACACACATATACCGACACTGAGACACACATATAGCGACACTGAGACACACATATACCGACACAGAGACACACATATACCGACACTGAGACACACATATACCAACACTGAGACACACATATACCAACACTGAGACACACATATACCAACACTGAGACACACATATACCGACACTGAGACACACATATACCGACACTGAGACACACCCATATACCGACACTGAGACACACATATACCGACACTGAGACACACATATACCAACACTGAGACACACATATACCGACACTGAGACACACATATACCGATACACATATACCGACACTGAGACACACATATACCAACACTGAGACACACATATACCGACACTGAGACACATATATACCGACACTGAGACACACATATACCGACACTGAGACACACATATACCGACACGGAGACATACATATACCGACACTGACACACACATATACCGACACTGAGACACACATATACCGACACTGAGACACACATATACCGATACACATATATACCGACACTGAGACACACATATACCGATACACATATATACCGATACTGAGACACACATATACCAACACTGAGACACACATATACCGATACTGAGACACACATATACTGACACTGAGACACACATATACCGACTGAGACACATATATACCGACACTGAGACACACATATACCGATACACATATATACCGATACTGAGACACACATATACCGACAATGAGACACACATATACCGATACACATATATACCGATACTGAGACACACATATACCAACACTGAGACACACATATACCGATACTGAGACACACATATACTGACACTGAGACACACATATACCGATACTGAGACACACATATACCGATACACATATATACCGATACTGACACACACATATACCGACACTGAGACACACATATACCGACACTGAGACACACATATACCGATACACATATATACCGATACTGAGACACACATATACCAACACTGAGACACACATATACCGATACTGAGACACACATATACTGACACTGAGACACACATATACCGATACTGAGACACACATATACCAACACTGAGACACACATATACCAACACTGAGACACACATATACCGACACTGAGACACACATATACCGACACTGAGACACACATATAGTGTCAGTGTCGGTGTAAGTCGCTCTGGATAAGAGCGTCTGCTAAATGACTTAAATGTAAATGTAAATGTAATATACTGATACACATATATACCGACACTAAGACACACATATACCAACACTGACACACACATATACCGACACTGAGACACACATATACTGACTGAGACACACATATATCGACACTGAGACACACATATACCAACACTGAGACACACATATACCGACACTGAGACACACATATACCGACACTGAGACACACATATACCGACACTGAGACACACATATACCGACACTGAGACACACATATACCGATACACATATATACCAACACTGAGACACACATATACCGATACACATATATATCGACACTGAGACACACATATACCGATACACATATATACCGACACTGAGACACACATATACCAACACTGAGACACACATATACCGACACTGAGACACACATATATACCGACAATGAGACACACATATACCGACACTGAGACACACATATACCGACACTGAGACACACATATACCGATACACATATATATCGACACTGAGACACAAATATACCGATACACATATATACCGACACTGAGACACACATATACCAACACTGAGACACACATATACCAACACTGAGACACACATATACCAACACTGAGACACACATATACCGACACTGAGACACACATATACCAACACTGAGACACACATATACCGACACTGAGACACACATATACCGACAATGAGACACACATATACCGACACTGAGACACACATATACCGACACTGAGACACACATATACCAACACTGAGACACACATATACCGACACTGAGACACACATATACCAACACCGATACACATATATACCGACACTGATACACACATATACCAACACTGAGACACACATACCAACACTGAGACACACATATACCAACACTGAGACACACATATACCGACACTGAGACACACATATATATCGATACACACATATACCGACACTGAGACACACATATATACCGACAATGAGACACACATATACCGACACTGAGACACACATATACCGACACTGAGACACACATATACCTATACACATATATATCGACACTGAGACACACATATACCGATACACATATATACCGACACTGAGACACACATATACCAACACTGAGACACACATACCAACACTGAGACACACATATACCAACACTGAGACACACATATACCGACACTGAGACACACATATATATCGATACACACATATACCGACACTGAGACACACATATACCAACACTGAGACACACATATACCAACACTGAGACACACATATACCGACACTGAGACACACATATACCGACACTGAGACACATATATACCGACACTGAGACACACATATACCGACACTGAGACACACATATACCGATACTGAGACACACATATACCGACACTGAGACACACATATACCGACACTGAGTCACACATATAGCGACACTGAGACACACATATAGCGACACTGAGACACACATATACCGACACTGAGACACACATATACTGACACTGAGACACACATATACCAACACTGAGACAAATATATACCGACACGGAGACACACATATACCGATACACATATATACCGACACTGAGACACACATATACCAACACTGAGACACACATATACCGACACTGAGACACACATATACCGACACTGAGACACACATATACCAAATCAAATCAAATCAAATCAAATGTATTTATATTGCCCTTCGTACATCAGCTGATATCTCAAAGTGCTGTACAGAAACCCAGCCTAAAACCCCAAACAGCAAGCAATGCAGGTGTAGAAGCACGGTGGCTAGGAAAAACTCCATAGAAAGGCCAAAACCTAGGAAGAAACCTAGAGAGGAACCAGGCTATGTGGGGTGGCAAGTCCTCTTCTGGCTGTGCCGGGTGCAGATTATAACAGAACATGGCCAAGATGTTCAAATGTTCATAAATGACCAGCATGGTCGAATAATAACAAGGCAGAACAGTTGAAACTGGAGCAGGAGCACAGTCAAGTGGACCGGGGACAGCAAGGAGTCATCATGTCAGGTAGTCCTGGGGCACGGTCCTAGGGCTCAGGTCCTCCGAGAGAGAGTAAGAAAGAGAGAATTAGAGAGAGCATATGTGGGGTGGCCCGTCCTCTTCTGGCTGTGCCGGGTGGAGATTATAACAGAACATGGTCAAGATGTTCAAATGTTCATAAATGACCAGCATGGTCGAATAATAGTAAGGCAGAACAGTTGAAACTGGAGCAGCAGCATGGCCAGGTGGACTGGGGACAGCAAGGAGTCATCATGTCAGGTAGTCCTGGGGCATGGTCCTAGGGCTCAGGTCAGTTGAAACTGGAGCAGCAGCATGGCCAGGTGGACTGGGGGCCGCAAGGAGTCATCATGTCAGGTAGTCCTGGGGCATGGTCCTAGGGCTCAGGTCCTCCGAGAGAGAGAAAGAAAGAAGGAGAGAATTAGAGAACGCACACTTAGATTCACACAGGACACCGAATAGGACAGGAGAAGTACTCCAGATATAACAAACTGACCCTAGCCCCCGACACAAACTACTGCAGCATAAATACTGGAGGCTGAGACAGGAGGGGACAGGAGACACTGTGGCCCCATCCGAGGACACCCCCGGACAGGGCCAAACAGGAAGGATATAACCCCACCCACTTTGCCAAAGCACAGCCCCCACACCACTAGAGGGATATCTTCAACCACCAACTTACCATCCTGAGACAAGGCTGAGTATAGCCCACAAAGATCTCCGCCACGGCACAGCCCAAGTGGGGGGGGGGGAGCGCCAACCCAGACAGGATGACCACAACAGTGAATCAACCCACTCAGGTGACGCACCCCCTGCAGGGACGGCATGAGAGAGCCCCAGTAAGCCAGTGATCCAGCCCCTGTAATAGGGTTAGAGGCAGAGAATCCCAGTGGATAGAGGGGAACCGGCCAGGCAGAGACAGCAAGGGCGGTTCGTTGCTCCAGAGCCTTTCCGTTCACCTTCCCACTCCTGGGCCAGACTACACTCAATCATATGACCCACTGAAGAGATGAGTCTTCAGTAAAGACTTAAAGGTTGAGACCGAGTTTGCTTCTCTGACATGGGTAGGCAGACCGTTCCATAAAAATGGAGCTCTATAGGAGAAAGCCCTGCCTCCAGCTGTTTGCTTAGAAATTCTAGGGACAATTAGGAGGCCTGCGTCTTGTGACCGTAGCGTACCTGTAGGTATGTACGGCAGGACCAAATCAGAGAGATAGGTAGGAGCAAGCCCATGTAATGCTTTGTAGGTTAGCAGTAAAACCTTAAAATCAGCCCTTGCTTTGACAGGAAGCCAGTGTAGAGAGGCTAGCACTGGAGTAATATGATCAAATTTTTTGGTTCTAGTCAGGATTCTAGCAGCCGTATTTAGCACTAACTGAAGTTTATTTTGTGCTTTATCCGGGTAGCCGGAAAGTAGAGCATTGCAGTAGTCTAACCTCGAAGTGACAAAAGCATGGATTAATTTTTCTGCATAATTTTTGGACAGAAAGTTTCTGATTTTTGCAATATTACGTAGATGGAAAAAAGCTGTCCTCAAAATGGTCTTGATATGTTCTTCAAAAGAGAGATCAGGGTCCAGAGTAACGCCGACACTGAGACACACATATACCGACACTGAGACACACATATACCGACACTGAGACACACATATACCGACACTGAGACACACATATACCAACACTGAGACACACATATACTGACACTGAGACACACATATACCGACACTGAGACACACATATACCAACACTGAGACACACATATACTGACACTGAGACACACATATACCGATACACATATATACCGACACTGAGACACACATATACCAACACTGAGACACACATATACCAACACTGAGACACACATATACCGACACTGAGACACACATATACCGACACTGAGACACACCCTTATACCGAAACTGAGACACACATATACCAACACTGAGACACACCCATATACCGACACTGAGACACACATATACTGATACACATATACCGACACTGAGACACACATATATCGACACTGAGACACACATATACCGATACACATATATACCGACACTGAGACACAAATATACCGACACACATATATACCGACACGGAGACACACATATACCGACACTGAGACACACATATACCGATACACATATATACCGACACTGAGACACACATATACCAACACTGAGACACACATATACCAACACTGAGACACACATATACCGACACTGAGACACACATATACCAACACTGAGACACACATATACCAACACTGAGACACACATATACCAACACTGAGACACACATATACCGACACTGAGACACACATATACCGACACTGAGACACACCCATATACCGACACTGAGACACACATATACCAACACTGAGACACACATATACCAACACTGAGACACACATATACCAACACTGAGACACACATATACCGACACTGAGACACACATATACTGATACACACATATACCGACACTGAGACACACATATACCAACACTGAGACACACATATACCAACACTGAGACACACATATACCAATACTGAGACACACCCATATACCGACACTGAGACACACCCATATACCGACACTGAGACACACCCATATACCGATACACATATACCGACACTTAGACACACATATACCGATACTGAGACACACATATACCGACACTGAGACACACATATACCGACACTGAGACACACATATACCAACACTGAGACACACATATACCAACACTGAGACACACATATACCGACACTGAGACACACATATACCAACACTGAGACACACATATACCAACACTGAGACACACATATACCGACACTGAGACACACATATACCGACACTGAGACACACATATACCGACACTGAGACACACATATACCGACACTGAGACACACATATACCGACACTGAGACACACATATACTGACACTGAGACACACATATACCGATACTGAGACACACATGGGCGGTGCAGCACATCACTGTTCTCTAAAGGCTCACGTGCTTCTTCATCTGTGAGACGTCCATCTGTCACCACTGACAGGTCCTATAGCACCACATCCATCCTGCCTTTATCCCTGCCCTGCTTAGACATCTCTCTCTCTCTCTCTCTCTCTGTCTCTCTCTCTCTCTCTCTCTCTCTCTCTCTCTGTCTCTCTCTCTCTCTCTCTCTCTCTCTCTCTCTGTGTCTCTGTCTCTACCTCTCTGTCTCACTTTCTACCTCTCTCTGTCTGTGTCTGTCTCTCTCCCACTCAGAGGTTTCTACTGTAGCTAATACAGGACTATGTTCTAGTGTTGTAGAGTAAAACCAGGCAACATGTTGAATCCCCAGCCAGGTGACACCAGATCCACTGCAGTATTAGACGTTTGTCCAGCTCCCCAGAACATTGGGAGGTGCCTTCAATACTAGGGGCATCCTGAGCGCCTATTTTTTATGGATGTGACGTCAAGCCTCCCAGTGCATTTCAAATAGCACCCTATTCCATATATAGTGCTTTTGACAAGGGTCCAATTGATTTCACTGCTCTCTAATTGGACCTGTATGATGATAATGGATCTTTGCTGGCAGGCAGAGCCAGAGGTTCTTAAAAAGTGAATTTATGTGGAGGAGAGTCTCTCCATATTCTCAACACTTGTACGGGTTACACGGATTCACAACATAATCCACTTTTTTTCTTTTTCCGGAGCTCCTTATCCTCAAATAAACCTAACTGGATACAAGCACACACAAGAAAGCACACACACACACAGCATTGCCACCTCAGTGCACAAAGTGTCTTGGGTAACAGAGATGCATTTAATCTGAACGGAAACCTCTACAGTCTATGTTGTGTGAGTCACAGCTCTCCATTTGAAGCCTGCATGCTGTGAGTCACGATATGGGATATAGAATGCTTCAGAAGCACTTCACAAAGGAACCTGGACTGAGTCCAAAATGGAACCAAATTTCCTATGTAGTGTACTACTTTTGATCAGGGCCATAGGGAATTGTATGGAATAGGGTGTCATTTGAGATGCACTAGCTCTATGTCTACACTACAGTCAGGCTTTGGTCTAATTCCTTTCTTTTGGACATTTCAGGTCCTCGCGGCAGTACTGCCTTCATTATCGCAAGTAACGTGATGCCTACTGTGTCGAAGTGATTCAGAGTTGTTAAACGGGAGTGACGAGTGTGTTGATATAGTGGTAATTATTGTCAAAATTCTGCTTTTAACAACCATCAGAAAAAGTTATGCATGCTAACATATTAGGCAATAATTAAGAGTAGGTAAAGTGATCATGTCAGGCGAAAACTATATCAAACGTTTTATTGCAACATTTGATGTGCAGTCACATGCTTGTCTGAAGCAACGTGTGCTATAGATTTCACAGCTCATCACGAGTGATTATTCAACAATTTGCAACAATGTTAATGAGTGTTGTCACGATCATTCCTTTGCGGTACCTCAAACTGTCGTGATTACCAGCTGAGATAAACTTTTATGAGTTTAATCCTGGCTTAGAGTTTGTCTGGACAGTGTCTTAACATCATCCTAAAACGTTTAAATTAGGTGTATTTTTTGTTGTTGTTTTAAAACCGGTTTAATCAGGATTGCTAAGACCTTTTCTGAGATGGTTTGTGGATACGGCCCTGATGGTGTTGTTAGGTTCTAATTTTCAGAGGTAAAACTCTTCCCAGAGGATCCATACAGCTGCATTAGACAAAGACCTCTTCACACAACCTCCTAGGCTGAGTCTCCTCCTACACATCTGTACAAACATTGTATCTTTACTGCTAGGTCCGTAAGTGATACAGGCCATAAACTTTTATTTCTCCCTTAACGTGAGACCAGGCCTGACCTCGACCCCCATCATCCCTATATACTTTCCCCCTACAGATAACCATTAACTTCTGGTGTAGACCCTCTAAACCTAAGCATTCAATATTTCAATAGGATACCTGATAATTAACCTTATCCCAAGTTTCGGAATTAGTACCTAGAAACCGTGTATATAAACAGTGCATTCGGAAAGTATTCAGACCCCTTAACTTTTTTCACATTTTCTTACGTTTCAGCCGTATTCTAAAATTGATTAAATCTTTTTTTTCTTCTCTTCAATCTACACACAATACGCCATAATGACAAAGCAAAATTAGTTATTAAAAAAAATAATTTATTTGAAACTGAAATATCACATTTACATAAGTCTTCAGACCCTTTACTGAGTACTTTATTGAAGTACCTTTGGCAGCGATTAGAGCTTCAAGTCTTGTTGAATATGATGCTACAAACTTGGCACACCTGTATTGGGAAGTTTCTCCCATTCTTCTCTGCAGATCCTTTCAAGCTCTGTGAGGTTGGATGGGGAGTGTCGCTGCACAGATATTTTCAGGTTTCTCCTGTAATGTTTGATCTGGTTCAAGTCCGGGCTCTGGCTGGGCCAATCGAGGACATTCAGAGACTCTTGCGTTGTCTTGGCTGTGTGCTTAGGGTCGTTTGCCCCAGTTGTCCTGAGCACTCTGGAGCAGGTTTTCATTAAGGATTTCTCTGTACTTTTCTCCATTCATCTTTCCTTCGATCCTGACCAGTTGCCGAGTCCCAGCCGCTGAAAAACATTACCACAGCATGATGCTGCCATCACCATGCTTCACCGTAGGGATGGTGCCAGATTTTTTGTACCCTTCCGCAGATCTGTGTCTCGACACAATAGAAGTACCAAAACATTCAAGGGCCATTCTCTCAAAAGTCAGGTTACAAGTTTACATTTGAGTCATTTAGCAGACACTCTTTTCTAGAGTGACTGACAGTAGTGAGTGCAGACATTTTCATATTTTGTTTGTACTGGTCCCCCATGGGATTTGAACCCACAACCCTATCGTTGCAAGTGCCATGCTCTACCAACTGAGCCACAACTTTCAAAGCAGAGTTTCTATACCAGTGTTCCTCAACTGCAGTGTATCATATACCATTTTGTAGCTCTGAGTCCTTACTTTTGTCCAACGTAAAACAAAAAAAATTTCACACTTTTTCTACATAAGACCCATCGAGGTGGTCGGTCACATGTAGAGAGAGTTGGGTTAAAGGACACATTGTCTAACCAAAGTCCTGGGGTATATATAGAGAGAGAGTTAGGCTAAATGCTAGATTGTCTTACTGAAGTCCTGGTATATATTGTATATATACTGAACAATAATATAAACGCAACATGCAACAATTTCATAAATTTTACTGAGTTATAGTTCACATGAGGAAACCAGTCAATTTAAATACATTTATTAGGCCCTAATAAATGGTTTTCCCATGACTGGGAATACAGATATGCATCTGTTGGTCACAGATACCTTTAAAAAAAAATGGGCCTCTCAATGGGCCTCAGGATCTCTTCACAGCTTTTTTGCAATTGTGTCCGTTGTCCGTAGCTTATGCTTCCTGCTCATACCATAACCACACCATGGGACACTCTGTTCACAACGTTGACATCAGCAAACCTCTCGCCCACATGACGCAATACACGTGGTATGCGGTTGTGAGGCCTGTTGGATGTACTGCCAAATTCTCTAAAACGACATTGTAGGCGGCTTAGAGAAATTAACATTCAGTTATCTGGCAACAGCTCTGTTGGACATTCCTGCAGTCAGCATGCAAATTGCACGCTCCCTCAAAACTTGAGATATCCGTGGTATTGTGTTGTGTTACAAAACTGCACATTTTAGAGCGGCCTATTTTCCCCAGCACAAGGTGCGCCTGTGTAATTATCATGCTGTTTAATCAGCTTCATGATATGCCACACCTGTCAGGTGGATGGATTCTTTTGGCAAAAGAGACTAACAGGGATGTAAACAAATTTGTGCACATGGAAACGAGAGTTAGTCTAAAGGCTACATTGTCTAACTGAAGTCCTGGTGTATATATAGAGAGAGTCAGGCTAAAGGCTAGATTGTCTGACTGAAGTCCTAGTGTATATATAGAGAGAGTCAGGCTAAAGGCTAGATTGACTGACTGAAGTCCTGGTGTATATATAGAGAGAGTTAGAGTAAAGGTGTGACGATCGTCTGAAGAAGTAGACCAAGGTGCAGCGTGGTAAGTGTTCATGATCTTTAATACTCAGAACACCAAACAAAAACAACAAAAGTTGTTAACGAACGTCACGTTCTGCCGGCTTTACAGAGCTAACAAAAAAACTAAACAAGATCCCACAACATAGGTGGGAAAACAGGCTACCTAAGTATGATTCCCAATCAGAGACAACGATAGACAGCTGCCTTTGATTTGGAACCACACTCGGCCAAAACCAAAGAAATACAAAACATAGAATGCCCTCCCCACATCACACCTTGACCTCACCAAATAGAGAGATAAAACGGCTCTCTAAGTTCAGGGCGTGACAAAAGGCTCCATTGTCTAACTGAAGTCCTGTTGTATATATAGAGAGAGTTAGACTAAAGGCTAGATTGTCTAACTGAAGTCCTGGTGTATATACTCTATATAGAGAGTTAGGCTAAAGGCTTGGTTGTCTAACTGCTCACTTCCAGTAAGGCATCTATTTACCCTCCCTTGCCTGTTAACGTCAATAACACTCGGACAGATCTGTGATGGATATCTGTGTGTGTGCCTGTATGACTGTGTAGTCTGTGTCAGTGATAATACCACACAGGATCTAAATACTGTATTGTTTTGGCAGTCCTGACTAGAGGTCGACTGATTAATCGGAATGGCCGATTAATTAGGGCCGATTTCAAGTTTTCATAACAATCGGAAATCGGTATTTTTGTACACCGATTTGGCCAATTAAAAAAAAAAATGTTGTAGTTTTTTTTACACCTTTATTTAATCTTTATTTAACTAGGCAAGTCAGTTAAGAACACATTTTTATTTTCAATGACGGCCTAGGAACGGCGGGATAACTGCCTTATTCAGGGTCAGAACGACATATAATCTTGCAACCTTACAGTTAACTAGTCCAACACCCTAACCACCTGCCTCTCATTGCACACCACGAGGAGCCTGTCTGTTACACGAATGCAGTAAGCCAAGGTAAGTTGCTAGCTAGTATTACATTTACATTATAAAAAACAATCAATCAATCAATCAATCAATCAATCAATCATAATGACTAGTTAACTACACATGGTTGATGATATTACTAGTTTATCTAGCATGTCCTGCGTACTGTCCTTGCTCCAACGTGTACCTAACCAGAAAACATCAATTCCTTTCTTAAATCAATACACAGAAGTATATATTTTTAAACCTGCATATTTAGCTAAAAGAAATCCAAGGATAACAGACAATATTAACCAGGTGAAATTGTGTCACTTCTCTTGCGTTCATTGCATGCAGAGTCAGTGTATATGCAACAGTTTGGGCCGCCTAATTTGACAGAATTTGACGTAATTATGACATAACATTGAAGGTTTGTGATAAGGTGCATCTAGGTGGTAGGAGTCAGGCGCAGGAGAGCAGGGATCTCTGAGAAGCGTGTTTTAATGAGACCGTCCACCAACACAGGAATGGCACAATCGAAAAGGACAACGCCCTCGTTAACAGAGAACCCGTGCAAAACGCACTGAGGAACAAACAAAGTTCCAACACTCATACACTTTACATAACCGTGAAAACCAATAACGTAAATCCAACCGAGCACATCACAATAAAAGACTAATCCCGCACAAATTTAGGCAGGCAAAAGGTTACAATTATACACACAGAAATTAACGCAAATGAAACCAGGTGTGAAAAAGAACCAAAGACAAAACAAACAGAAAAGGAAAAAGGGATCGGTGACGGCTAGTAGAAGTCGTGACAAGGTTGTGCAATGTAACAGGAATATTTAGATTTATGGATGCCACCCGTTAGATAAAATACGGAACGGTGCCGTATTTCACTGAAAGAATAAACGTCTTGTTTTTGAGATGGACCATAATAATGACCTAAGGCTTGTATTTCTATGTGTTATTATGTTATAATTAAGTCTATGATTTGACAGAGCAGTCTGAGCGGTGGTAGGCACCAGCAGGCTTGTAAGCATTCATTCAAACAGCACTTTCGTGCGTTTTGCCAGGAGCTCTTTGCTATGCTTCAAGCATTGCGCTGTTTATGACTTCAAGCCTATCAACTCCCGAGATTAGGCTGGTGTAACCGATGTGAAATAGCTAGCTAGTTAGCAGGGTGCGCGCTAATAGCGTTTCAAACGTCACTCGCTTTGAGACTTGGAGTAGTTGTTCCCCTTGCTCTGCATGGGTAACGCTGCTTCGAGGGTGGCTGTTGTCGATGTGTTCCTGGTTCGAGCCCAGGTAGGGGCGAGGAGAGGGACGGAAGCTATACTGTTACACTGGCAATGCTAAATTGCCTATAAGAACATAGTCAAAGGTATATGAAATACAAATGGTATAGAGAGAAATAGTCCTATAATTCCTATAATAACTACAACCTAAAACCTCTTACTTGGGAATATTGAAGACTCATGTTAAAAAGAACCACCAGCTTTCATATGTTCTCATGTTCTGAGCAAGGAACTTAAACGTTAGCTGTCGTTCACTGTAGTGTTTTGGTAGTGCTCAATGTAGTATTCACTGTAGTGTTTTGGCAGTCCTGATTGTAGTATTCACTGTAGTGTTTTGGCAGTGCTCAATGTAGTATTCACTGTAGTGTTTTGGCAGTGCTCAATGTAGTATTCACTGTAGTGTTTTGGCAGTCCTGACTGTAGTATTCACTGTAGTGTTTTGGCAGTCGTGACTGTAGTGTTCACTGTAGTGTTTTGGCAGTCGTGACTGTAGTATTCACTGTAGTGTTTTGGCAGTCGTGACTGTAGTATTCACTGTAGTGTTTTGGCAGTCCTGACTGTAGTATTCACTGTAGTGTTTTTGCAGTCATGACTGTAGTATTCACTGTAGTGTTTTGGCAGTCCTGACTAGTATTCACTGTAGTGTTTTGGCAGTCCTGACTGTAGTATTCACTGTAGTGTTTGGCAGTGCTCAATGTAGTATTGACTGTAGTGTTTTGGCAGTCCTGACTGTAGTATTCACTGTAGTGTTTTGGCAGTGCTCAATGTAGTATTGACTGTAGTGTTTTGGCAGTCCTGACTGTAGTATTCACTGTAGTGTTTTGGCAGTGCTCAATGTAGTATTGACTGTAGTGTTTTGGCAGTCCTGACTGTAGTATTCACTGTAGTGTTTTGGCAGTCGTGACTGTAGTGTTCACTGTAGTGTTTTGGCAGTCGTGACTGTAGTATTCACTGTAGTGTTTTGGCAGTCGTGACTGTAGTGTTCACTGTAGTGTTTTGGCAGTCCTGACTGTAGTATTCACTGTAGTGTTTTGGCAGTCGTGACTGTAGTATTCACTGTAGTGTTTTGGCAGTCATGACTGTAGTATTCACTGTAGTGTTTTGGCAGTCCTGACTAGTATTCACTGTAGTGTTTTGGCAGTGCTCAATGTAGTATTGACTGTAGTGTTTTGGCAGTCCTGACTGTAGTATTCACTGTAGTGTTTTGGCAGTGCTCAATGTAGTATTCACTGTAGTGTTTTGGCAGTGCTCAATGTAGTATTCACTGTAGTGTTTTGGCAGTCCTGACTGTAGTATTCACTGTAGTGTTTTGGCAGTCGTGACTGTAGTGTTCACTGTAGTGTTTTGGCAGTCGTGACTGTAGTATTCACTGTAGTGTTTTGGCAGTCGTGACTGTAGTGTTCACTGTAGTGTTTTGGCAGTCCTGACTGTAGTATTCACTGTAGTGTTTTGGCAGTCGTGACTGTAGTATTCACTGTAGTGTTTTGGCAGTCATGACTGTAGTATTCACTGTAGTGTTTTGGCAGTCCTGACTAGTATTCACTGTAGTGTTTTGGCAGTCCTGACTGTAGTATTCACTGTAGTGTTTTGGCAGTGCTCAATGTAGTATTCACTGTAGTGTTTTGGCAGTGCTCAATGTAGTATTCACTGTAGTGTTTTGGCAGTCCTGACTGTAGTATTCACTGTAGTGTTTTGGCAGTCCTGACTGTAGTATTCACTGTAGTGTTTTGGCAGTGCTCAATGTAGTATTCACTGTAGTGTTTTGGCAGTCCTGACTGTAGTATTCACTGTAGTGTTTTGGCAGTCCTGACTGTAGTATTCACTGTAGTGTTTTGGCAGTCCTGATTGTAGTATTCACTGTAGTGTTTTGGCAGTCGTGACTGTAGTATTCACTGTAGTGTTTTGGCAGTCGTGACTGTAGTATTCACTGTAGTGTTTTGGCAGTCCTGATTGTAGTATTCACTGTAGTGTTTTGGCAGTCGTGACTGTAGTATTCACTGTAGTGTTTTGGCAGTCGTGACTGTAGTGTTCACTGTCGTGTTTTGGCAGTCCTGACTGTAGTATTCACTGTAGTGTTTTGGCAGTCGTGACTGTAGTATTCACTGTAGTGTTTTGGCAGTCATGACTGTAGTATTCACTGTAGTGTTTTGGCAGTCCTGACTGTAGTATTCACTGTAGTGTTTTGGCAGTCCTGATTGTAGTATTCACTGTAGTGTTTTGGCAGTCGTGACTGTAGTATTCACTGTAGTGTTTTGGCAGTCGTGACTGTAGTATTCACTGTAGTGTTTTGGCAGTCCTGATTGTAGTATTCACTGTAGTGTTTTGGCAGTCGTGACTGTAGTATTCACTGTAGTGTTTTGGCAGTCGTGACTGTAGTGTTCACTGTCGTGTTTTGGCAGTCCTGACTGTAGTATTCACTGTAGTGTTTTGGCAGTCGTGACTGTAGTATTCACTGTAGTGTTTTGGCAGTCATGACTGTAGTATTCACTGTAGTGTTTTGGCAGTCCTGACTGTAGTATTCACTGTAGTGTTTTGGCAGTGCTCAATGTAGTATTCACTGTAGTGTTTTGGCAGTCGTGACTGTAGTATTCACTGTAGTGTTTTGGCAGTCCTGATTGTAGTATTCACTGTAGTGTTTTGGCAGTCGTGACTGTAGTATTCACTGTAGTGTTTTGGCAGTCGTGACTGTAGTGTTCACTGTCGTGTTTTGGCAGTCCTGACTGTAGTATTCACTGTAGTGTTTTGGCAGTCGTGACTGTAGTATTCACTGTAGTGTTTTGGCAGTCATGACTGTAGTATTCACTGTAGTGTTTTGGCAGTCATGACTAGTATTCACTGTAGTGTTTTGGCAGTCCTGACTGTAGTATTCACTGTAGTGTTTTGGCAGTGCTCAATGTAGTATTCACTGTAGTGTTTTGGCAGTCCTGATTGTAGTATTCACTGTAGTGTTTTGGCAGTGCTCAATGTAGTATTCACTGTAGTGTTTTGGCAGTCCTGACTAGTGTTCACTGTAGTGTTTTGGCAGTGCTCAATGTAATATTCACTGTAGTGTTTTGGCAGTCCTGACTGTAGTATTCACTGTAGTGTTTTGGCAGTGCTCAATGTAATATTCACTGTAGTGTTTTGGCAACCCTGACTGTAGTATTCACTGTAGTGTTTTGGCAACCCTGACTGTAGTGTTCACTGTAGTGTTTTGGCAGTCGTGACTGTAGTATTCACTGTAGTGTTTTGGCAGTGCTCAATGTAGTATTCATTGTCGTACTTTTACCGTCATGAATGTAGTATACTATGGTATTCATGGTAGTGTTTTTGCGGACTTTGCTGTAGAATATTTGAGGACATGACCAATGCTCCCTTCAAAATGTTTCGCCACTGAACAAATTTCAGGTCTGCTGAGTGCAAACTTGAATGCTGTGAAAATTCTGTGCATCTTCCACATTTACTGGGAACACTGAGGCTGTACCAGCTTTAAGTTACAGTTTCATACAGTGGTCTAGTAGGCTACTGTGGCTATTTGATCATAATGTAGGCCTACCAGAGTGGTCTACCATCAAAAACATTGGCAAAATGCATCCCATAACATTTTATAATGGAAATACGTAGCTGTGCTATCATTCAGCCTACAGAAGCAGCGGTCTTGAAAAAGAAGGGTCACCACTGCAAATATTGACTCTTTGCATCAACTTCATGTAATTGCCATTAAAAGCCTTTGCCACTTATGAAATGCTTGTAATTATACTTCATTATTCCATAGTAACATCTGACAAAAAATATCTAAAGACACTGAAGCAGCAAACTTTGTCGAAATTAATATTCGTGTCATTCTCAAAACTTTGGGCCACGACTGTAGATGTCCTAACCGACTTGCCAAAACTATAGTTTGTTAACAAGAAATTTGGGAAGTGATTGAAAAATGAGTTTTTATGACTCCAACCTAAGTGTATGTCCCTTTAAGAGTGTGTTCCTAATCTCAGCTCGTTACCTGTATAAAAGACACCTGGGAGCCAGAAATCTTTCTGATTGAGAGGGGTCAAATACTTATTTCCCTCATTAAAAGTTCAAACTCGTGCTTCTTTGCACAGGCTGATATATATTCTGCATGGCAGTCCTGGGGTAGCAGCGTGCACGCGTGCAGCTTAGAGGGAGCGTTGGACATGACTACTATTCACTGTATTTGCCGACTAGGGTTACTATAGTTGAGATGATTGTCCCACCTAGCCATCTTAAGATAAATGAACTAAATCAAATCTAAATGTATTGGTGACATACACGTGTTTAGCAGATGTTATTGCGGATGTAGCGAAATGCTTGTGTTTCTAGCTCCTACAGTGCAGTAATATATCTAATAAGTGATATCTAACAATTTCACAACATATACCCAATACTCACAAATTTAAAGGAATGGAATGGAATATATAAATATATAAACGAGCAATGTCAGAGCGGCATAGACTAAGATATAGTAGAATAGTATAGAATACAGTATATACATATGAGATGAGTAATGCAAGATTTAAGTAAACATTACTAAAGTGACTAGTGTTCCATTTATTAAAGTGGACAGTGATTTCAAGTCTATGTATATCGGCAGCAGCCTCTATGTGCTACTGATGGCCATTTAACAGTCTGATGGCCTTGAGATAGAAGCTGTTTTTCAGTCTCTCAGTCCCAGCTTTGATACACCTGTAGTGACCTCGACTTCTGGATGATAGCGGGGGGAACAGGCAGTGGCTCGGGTGGTTGTTGTTCTTGATGATCTTTATGGACTTCCTGTGACATCGGGTGCTGAGGGTGTCCTGGAGGGCAGGTAGTGATGCATTTGGCAGACCGCACAACCCTCTGGAGAGCCCTGCGGTTGCGAGCGGTGCAGTTGCCCTACTAAACGGTGTTACAGCCCGACAGGATGCTCTTAATTGGGCTTGAAATGGCCATTGGTACCACGGCTCCCATGGGGAATGGCATTATGGGGGAAGTAGTTTTATGGCTAATTTCCACTTTATTTTATTCTTACCTCTCAATTTATGGAACGGAAATTGACTGCTACAGAACTGTCCTCTCTCGCTCTCTCTGCCTCTGCCGAGCATGGAATTGCATTAGTCCCGTCTTTAACTCTGCGGCTCTCCTGGCTCATGTCATGGCTCACATACAGCTAATGGAAGCTTTTAGTCAGGGAGGCATTCAGATGGCCGACCCAGGACCCTAACCAGACTCAGTCCCAGACCAGAAGGGTCTCTGAACACACACATATGCACACACTCCTCTCTGGTACAACATTTTAGGAGATAACCACTCAGGAGAGGGTCAACCCTGACCTTGCATCAGAGATTCGATCAACTCAGGCTGGGGAGACTACAGGTCAAACAGGGCCTAAGCTGTTGGAAGAAACACGGGTTGGGTTAGGCTAACTTTAATGGGTGCAACTCGTTTGAAAGTGGCTTAGAGTATGTCTGTACAGCATTGGATCATTTTAATGGACTAACTTTTGTCTTTGCAGATGAGGTTATTCCAGAGTTACTGAAAGTCAAACCTTTATATGCAGAACAGATAAGATTATCAGATGCTCAACAATAAAGTAACGTAAGCATACTTTTTCAAAATAATATGCGTGTCAAAACATTAAGCAAATTACATTACCACACGACCATTATCCTTCTAATGTACACAAATGCCTAATGGGAAAGCCCTTGAGCACATTTATACAAGAAATCCATTATAGATTTAATGTTTGTGTTTAGTGTACAGCACAGGACAGCACCTGCCCATTGAGAACATGCATCATTGGATCCCCTCACTGTAATCATTATCAATCACTGCTGTGGGTGGGTGAGTAGGTGTACAATAATATCCTTCTCTGTGTTTTAGCCTCCAGAGATTTTTAATAGTACAATATCAGAGAGAGAGAGAGAGAGAGAGAGACATAGAGAGAGAGAGACAGAGAGAGAGAGAGAGAGACAGAGAGAGAGAGAGAGAGAGACAGAGAGAGAGAGAGAGACAGAGAGAGAGAGAGAGACAGAGACAGAGACAGAGACAGAGACAGAGACAGAGACAGAGACAGAGAGAGAGAGAGAGAGAGACAGAGAGAGAGACAGAGAGAGAGACAGAGAGAGAGACAGAGACAGAGACAGAGACAGAGACAGAGACAGAGACAGAGAGAGAGACAGAGAGAGAGACAGAGAGAGAGACAGAGACAGAGACAGAGACAGAGACAGAGACAGAGACAGAGAGAGACAGAGAGAGAGACAGAGAGAGAGAGACAGAGAGAGAGAGAGAGAGAGAGAGAGACAGAGAGAGAGAGGGACAGAGAGAGAGAGAGCAAGAGAGAGAGAGAGAGAGAGAGAGTTAGTAAAGCTGAAGGGTTAACAGGGTGAGGGATCTCCTATTATGACAGCAGAGTAGAGAATACGTCCCAAATGGCATCCTATTCCCTATATAGTGGACTACTTTTGACCAGAGCCCAAAAGGTATTAGTGCCCTATATAGGAGATAGTGTGCCATTTGGGAAGCATACAGAGAGAGGGAGCAGCCATTCTCTTGTAGCTGTAATGTGATGTGTATTGAATTGAGTCATTGGTCCCACGTCCAGCTGGTAGCGATAGATAAGAGCTCACACACTGAACCTGTGAACTCTCCAGCATCCATCAAAACCTGCCCGGCCAGCCAGCCAGCCACACAGCCAGCCAGCCACACAGCCAGCCAGCCACACAGCCAGCCATCCATGGTGCCAGCTAGTCAAACAAGAAATGACAGCCAGCCAGCCAGCCAATGAGTTAGACAGCCAGCCAGCTAGCCACACAGACTGACAGACAGCTAACTAACCAACCAGCCACTCATCCAGCCAGCCAGCCAACCAGACAGACAGCTAGTCAGCAAGCCTTCTAGCCAGCAAGGTTTTATAAAACAACCCAGATCAGTTGATATTTTAGCACCTACAGGGAGACAAGGCATAGAAAACAGTCATATGGAGAGAATGAGGTTGCTGAACTTTTAATGTTTAATATAATACAGTAAACACAGCTGTTTACAGATCCAGTCAGATCTTCAATTTAGTTTTTCACCCATGCATATCATTAATGAGAGAGTAGAGAAAACAGAGAGAGAAAACAGAGAGAGAAGAGAGAAAACAGAGAGAAGAGAGAAAACAGAGAGAACAGAGAGAATAGAGAGAACAGAGAGAGTAGAGAGAAAACAGAGAGTTTTTGTAGAAGATGGTGGCTATTTAATTTCTCCAGTTTCAAAATGGTAAAATATATATTTTCCATCTCTTCCTACCTGGTTGCGGTGGTATGTTAGGTCCTTTACTATGACCCTAGCCTTTGTATCCACAGAGTATAGGGTGCTCACCCACTCTGCTCAAAGTGGGAGAAAATGTGCTTTGCTGGTGACATTTCACTTCCTCAAGACAAATATGATTCTTCATATTCTGAATTATTCAGTGGGGTCTTTCTCTAACATATCATTAACATTATATCTAAAAAGTCTTATTTCGTAACCTAATATTGTACATCCAATAATCTTGGAATCACTGGCCACTTTAATAATGGAACACTAGTCACTTTAATAATGTTTATATACTGCTTTACTCATCTCATATGTATTTACTGTATTCTATTCAACTGTATTTTAGTCAATGCCATACCGACATTGCTCAATCTAATAATTATATATTTCTTAATTCCATTCTTTTACTTTTAGATTTGTGTGTATTGTTCTTAATTGTTAAATACTACCTCACTTTTGGAGCTACACCCGCACTAACAACTGCTAAATATGCGTATGTGACCAATAAAATTGGATTTGATTTGATAATAAGCACCAAGCTCTTTATGAAGAGCACTGCTGCTTTCTCGCTGGAACTTCTGAGGATTTGACATGTTGTGGTGGATGTCTGCGAAGTTGTTTCTGCGGGTTGCATGAAGCTAAATTAACATGACACGAGCTGAATTAAATGTAAAAGGCTTTGAAAATAAAAAGCCCGCGGTACACTCAGCGCTCCGATGACATTTCACAGAGTTACCAAAATAACAGGAACTTTGCATTAATATGAAAAGCGTATACTAAAATATGAAAATACTACATGTCATGTTTCAAAATCAATATCTATCTTGCCTCTAGTGTTTTATGTCCTCTGTATTGGAGAAGAAAGATGGCGAGTTCAACGGTGAGCTTGTCAGTTAGCCTTAATTCTCCCTCAGCATTCAGCCCAGCTGACAATTCTATTCCCTGATTGTTCAACACGTTTTCCTCTCTGGCCTCCAGTGATTAAACCACCCTAATCTTGGCCATCCTACAAGGATAAAACCTACAATAACTTTTGATCGGATTATGATAGAGACATATTTATTTTACCTATTGGCCAAAATATGCATTTTTGATTGGATAAGAGACTATTTTTCATATTCAGAGGATTTTACATGACTTACTCTAGGCCCAGGATAACAAGGATAACAATGAACATGCTTTTCAAATAGCCAGAATCCCCTCCCATGTTTTTCAATGGTATGCTCCTCCATCATGATGCGCCTTTTAGTGGATCACACCAACTGACAGGGACCCTCCTCCTCTCCCTTGGCTACATTCAGGTCACATTACTGGAGTTGTCGAGCATTGGACTGCTATGATCCTGGGGCTACACACAGTAAGACACAGTAATCTAGGTCTATCAGTTAATTGGCACTAATTAGGTAGATTAATAAAATGATGACGATGATATAGATTGTCACACATCTAGGAATATGTTACACGCACACGCACACGAACACACACACGCACACACACACACACACACACACACACACACACACACACACACACACACACACACACACACACACACACACACACACACACACACACACACACACACACACACACACACACACACACACACACACACACACACACACAAGCGCACACACACAAGCACACACACACACGCTGGTGCTACTCAGTTTATTATCTATCATGATTGCCTAGTCACTTTCACCCCTACCTGTCACGCCCTGATCTGTTTCACCTGTCCCTGTGGCTGTCTCCACCCCCTCCAAGTGTCGCTTATTTTCCCCAGTGTATTTATCCCTGTGTATCCTGTCTCTCTGTGCCAGTTTGTCTTGTATAGTAGTCAAGTCAACCAGTGTGTCCCCCCCCAGTTCTCCTTCTGCTATTCACTTTTTGATAGTCTTCCCGGTTTTAGGTAGGTGTTGGTACTGTTCCTACTGTTTTGTACCCTCAGTGTATATGAAAAGGTTACTGTTGAAATTGGAATCCAGTATAAGGTAGCAGCCGTAATGTTGAAATAATAACCCAGTATAATGTAGCAGCTGTACTGTTGAAATAATAACCCAGTATAATGTAGCAGCCATACTGTTGAAATAATAACCCAGTATAATGTAGCAGCCGTAATGTTGAAATAATAACCCAGTATAATGTAGCAGCCGTACTGTTGAAATAATAACCCAGTATAATGTAGCAGCCGTACTGTTGAAATAATAACCCAGTATAATGTAGCAGCCGTACTGTTGAAATAATAACCCAGTATAATGTAGCAGCTGTACTGTTGAAATAATAACCCAGTATAATGTAGCAGCCATACTGTTGAAATAATAACCCAGTATAATGTAGCAGCCGTACTGTTGAAATAATAACCCAGTATAATGTAGCAGCTGTACTGTTGAAATAATAACACAGTATAATGTAGCAGCCGTACTGTTGAAATAATAACCCAGTATAATGTAGCAGCCATACTGTTGAAATAATAACCCAGTATAATGTAGCAGCTGTACTGTTGAAATAATAACCCAGTATAATGTAGCAGCTGTACTGTTGAAATAATAACCCAGTATAATGTAGCAGCTGTACTGTTGAAATAATAACCCAGTATAATGTAGCAAGCAGCCTTACTGTTGAAATAATAACCCAGTATAATGTAGCAGCTGTACTGTTGAAATAATAACCCAGTATAATGTAGCAGCTGTACTGTTAAAATAATAACCCAGTATAATGTAGCAGCCGTACTGTTGAAATAATAACCCAGTATAAGGTAGCAGCCATACTGTTGAAATAATAACCCAGTATAATGTAGCAGCTGTACTGTTGAAATAATGACCCAGTATAAGGTAGCAGCTGTACTGTTGAAATAATGACCCAGTATAAGGTAGCAGCTGTACTGTTGAAATAATAACCCAGTATAATGTAGCAGCCTACTGTTTTGTCTTCATTGCAGATGTTTTCTCCCGCTGTTACAGATTCTCAGGGGTATTGAGGCTCACAGTGGATAGCATGCTTTAAAAGCACACACACACACAGATTGCTTTAACCTCCCCTCTGACTGAAAATATAATGGGCCGGCAAGTCAAAACATCAAAAAGAATCCATTTTGTTTTTTAATTTCCATTTAGCTAACCATCTACAACAGTTCATCAGCTCTTTTGAAGTTAAATCCACCAATTACTGCTCTGCAGTTAGCGTTTAATATCCTTGACTGTTTCATGCTTGGAGGAAGGAGGAGGAATGCGCCTGTGGCCTAAACCAAACAGTCTCAGGCCCTTGCTGTATGACGCTGGTAGGTGGTAGATGACTCCTCCTATGGCTGGTAGGTGGTAGATGACTCCTCCTATGGCTGGTAGGTGGTCGATGTCTCCTCTTATGGCTGGTAGGTGGTAGATGACTCCTCCTATGGCTGGTAGGTGGCAGATGCCTCCCCCTCTGGCTGGTAGGTGGTAGATGACGCCTCCTATGGCTGGTAGGTGGTAGATGACGCCTCCTATGGCTGGTAGGTGGCAGATGCCTCCCCCTCTGGCTTGTAGGTGGTAGATGACGCCTCCTATGGCTGGTAGGTGGTAGATGACGCCTCCTATGGCTTGTAGGTGGTAGATGACGCCTCCTATGGCTGGTAGGTGGTAGATGACGCCTTCTATGGCTTGTAGGTGGTAGATGACGCCTCCTATGGCTGGTAGGTGGTAGATGACTCCTCCTATGGCTGGTAGGTGGTAGAGGCCTCCCCCTATGGCTGGTAGGTGGCAGATGCCTCCCCCTATGGCTGGTAGGTGGTAGATGCCTCCCCCTCTGGCTGGTAGGTGGTAGATGACTCCTCCTATGGTTGGTAGGTGGCAGATGCCTCCCCCTCTGGCTGGTAGGTGGTAGATGACGCCTCCTATGGCTTGTAGGTGGTAGATGACGCCTCCTATGGCTGGTAGGTGGTAGATGACGCCTCCTATGGCTTGTAGGTGGTAGATGACGCCTCCTATGGCTGGTAGGTGGTAGATGATGCCTCCTATGGCTTGTAGGTGGTAGATGACGCCTCCTATGGCTGGTAGGTGGTAGATGACTCCTCCTATGGCTGGTAGGTGGTAGATGCCTCCCCCTATGGCTGGTAGGTGGCAGATGCCTCCCCCTATGGCTGGTAGGTGGTAGATGACGCCTTCTGCTATGGCTGGTAGGTGGTAGATGCCTCCTCCTTTGGCTGGTAGGTGGTAGATGACTCCCCCTATGGCTGGTAGGTGGTACATGACTCCACCTATGGCTGGTAGGTGGTAGATGCCTCCTCCTTTGGCTGGTAGGTGGTAGATGCCTCCCCCTATGGCTGGTAGGTGGTAGATGCCTCCCCCTATGGCTGGTAGGTGGCAGATGCCTCCCCCTATGGCTGGTAGGTGGTAGATGACGCCTTCTGCTATTGCTGGTAGGTGGTAGATGCCTCCTCCTTTGGCTGGTAGGTGGTAGATGATTCCCCCTATGGCTGGTAGGTGGTAGATGACTCCCCCTATGGCTGGTAGGTGGTAGATGATGCCTTCTGCTATGGCTGGTAGGTGGTAGATGCCTCCTCCTATGGCTGGTAGGTGGTAGATGACTCCTCCTATGGCTTGTAGGTGGTAGATGCCTCCTCCTATGGCTGGTAGGTGGTAGATGATGCCTTCTGCTATGGCTGGTAGGTGGTAGATGACTCCTCCTATGGCTGGTAGGTGGTAGATTCCTCCTCCTATGGCTGGTAGGTGGTAGATTCCTCCTCCTATGGCTGGTAGGTGGTAGATTCCTCCTCCTATGGCTGGTAGGTGGTAGATGACTCCTCCTATGGCTGGTAGGTGGTAGATTCCTACTCCCATGGCTGGTAGGTGGCAGATGATGCCTCCTATGGCTGGTAGGTGGTAGATGCCTCCCCTATGGCTGGTAGGTGGTAGATTCCTCCTCCTATCGCTGGTAGGTGGTAGATTCCTCCTCCTATGGCTGGTAGGTGGTAGATGATGCCTTCTGCTATGGCTGGTAGGTGGTAGATTCCTCCTGCTATGGCTGGTAGGTGGTAGATTCCTCCTCCTATGGCTGGTAGGTGGTAGATTCCTCCTCCTATGGCTGGTAGGTGGTAGATTCCTCCTCCTATGGCTGGTAGGTGGTAGATTCCTCCTCCTATGGCTGGTAGGTGGTAGATGACTCCTCCTATGGCTGGTAGGTGGTAGATTCCTCCTCCCATGGCTGGTAGGTGGTAGATGATGCCTCCTATGGCTGGTAGGTGGTAGATGCCTCCCCTATGGCTGGTAGGTGGTAGATTCCTCCTCCTATGGCTGGTAGGTGGTAGATTCCTCCTCCTATGGCTGGTAGGTGGTAGATTCCTCCTCCTATGGCTGGTAGGTGGTAGATGACTCCTCCTATGGCTGGTAGGTGGTAGATGACTCCCCCTATGGCTGGTAGGTGGTATATGACTCCTCCTATGGCTTGTAGTTGGTAGATTCCTCCTTCCATGGCTGGTAGGTGGTAGATGACTCCTCCTATGGCTGGTAGGTGGTTAATGATGCCTCCTATGGCTGGTAGGTGGTAGATGCCTCCTCCTATGGCTGGTAGGTCTGTTATTCAATAAGCCTGTTCTCCATGTAAACCCAGGCCTGTTATTCAATAAGCCTGTTCTCCATGTAAACCCAGGCCTGTTATTCAATAAGCCTGTTCTCCATGTAAACCCAGGCCTGTTATTCAATAAGCCTGTTCTCCATGTAAACCCAGGCCTGTTATTCAATAAGCCTGTTCTCCATGTAAACCCAGGCCTGTTATTCAATAAGCCTGTTCTCCATGTAAACCCAGGCCTGTTATTCAATAAGCCTGTTCTCCATGTAAACCCAGGCCTGTTAGTCATTAAGCCTGTTCTCCATGTAAACCCAGGCCTGTTATTCAATAAGCCTGTTCTCCATGTAACCCCAGGCCTGTTATTCAATAAGCCTGTTCTCCATGTAAACCCAGGCCTGTTATTCAATAAGCCTGTTCTCCATGTAAACCCAGGCCTGTTATTCAATAAGCCTGTTCTCCATGTAAACCCAGGCCTGTTAGTCATTAAGCCTGTTCTTCATGTAAACCCAGGCCTGTTAGTCATTAAGCCTGTTCTCCATGTAAACCCAGGCATGTTATTCAATAAGCCTGTTCTCCATGTAAACCCAGGCCTGTTATTCAATAAGCCTGTTCTCCATGTAAACCCAGGCCTGTTATTCAATAAGCCTGTTCTCCATGTAAACCCAGGCCTGTTAGTCATTAAGCCTGTTCTCCATGTAAACCCAGGCCTGTTATTCAATAAGCCTGTTCTCCATGTAAACCCAGGCCTGTTATTCAATAAGCCTGTTCTCCATGTAAACCCAGGCCTGTTATTCAATAAGCCTGTTCTCCATGTAAACCCAGACCTGTTATTCAATAAGCCTGTTCTCCATGTAAACCCAGGCCTGTTATTCAATAAGCCTGTTCTCCATGTAAACCCAGGCCTGTTAGTCATTAAGCCTGTTCTCCATGTAAACCCAGGCCTGTTATTCAATAAGCCTGTTCTCCATGTAAACCCAGGCCTGTTATTCAATAAGCCTGTTCTCCATGTAAACCCAGGCCTGTTATTCAATAAGCCTGTTCTCTATGTAAACCCAGGCCTGTTATTCAATAAGCCTGTTCTCTATGTAAACCCAGGCCTGTTAGTCATTAAGCTTGTTCTCCATGTAAACCCAGGCCTGTTATTCAATAAGCCTGTTCTCCATGTAAACCCAGGCCTGTTATTCAATAAGCCTGTTCTCCATGTAAACCCAGGCCTGTTATTCAATAAGCCTGTTCTCCATGTAAACCCAGGCCTGTTATTCAATAAGCCTGTTCTCCATGTAAACCCAGGCCTGTTAGTCATTAAGCCTGTTCTCCATGTAAACCCAGGCCTGTTATTCAATAAGCCTGTTCTCCATGTAAACCCAGGCCTGTTATTCAATAAGCCTGTTCTCCATGTAAACCCAGGCCTGTTAGTCATTAAGCCTGTTCTCCATGTACACCCAGGCCTGTTATTCAATAAGCCTGTTCTCCATGTAAACCCAGGCCTGTTATTCAATAAGCCTGTTCTCCATGTAAACCCAGGCCTGTTATTCAATAAGCCTGTTCTCTATGTAAACCCAGGCCTGTTATTCAATAAGCCTGTTCTCCATGTAAACCCAGGCCTGTTATTCAATAAGCCTGTTCTCCATGTAAACCCAGGCCTGTTATTCAATAAGCCTGTTCTCCATGTAAACCCAGGCCTGTTATTCAATAAGCCTGTTCTCCATGTAAACCCAGGCCTGTTAGTCATTAAGCCTGTTCTCCATGTAAACCCAGGCCTGTTATTCATTAAGCCTGTTCTCCATGTAAACCCAGGCCTGTTATTCAATAAGCCTGTTCTCCATGTAAACCCAGGCCTGTTATTCAATAAGCCTGTTCTCCATGTAAACCCAGGCCTGTTATTCAATAAGCCTGTTCTCCATGTAAACCCAGGCCTGTTAGTCATTAAGCCTGTTCTCCATGTAAACCCAGGCCTGTTATTCAATAAGCCTGTTCTCCATGTAAACCCAGGCCTGTTATTCAATAAGCCTGTTCTCCATGTAAACCCAGGCCTGTTATTCATTAAGCCTGTTCTCCATGTAAACCCAGGCCTGTTATTCAATAAGCCTGTTCTCTATGTAAACCCAGGCCTGTTATTCAATAAGCCTGTTCTCTATGTAAACCCAGGCCTGTTATTCAATAAGCCTGTTCTCCATGTAAACCCAGGCCTGTTATTCAATAAGCCTGTTCTCCATGTAAACCCAGGCCTGTTATTCAATAAGCCTGTTCTCTATGTAAACCCAGGCCTGTTATTCAATAAGCCTGTTCTCTATGTAAACCCAGGCCTGTTATTCAATAAGCCTGTTCTCCATGTAAACCCAGGCCTGTTATTCAATAAGCCTGTTCTCCATGTAAACCCAGGCCTGTTATTCAATAAGCCTGTTCTCCATGTAAACCCAGGCCTGTTATTCAATAAGCCTGTTCTCCATGTAAACCCAGGCCTGTTAGTCATTAAGCCTGTTCTCCATGTAAACCCAGGCCTGTTATTCAATAAGCCTGTTCTCCATGTAAACCCAGGCCTGTTATTCAATAAGCCTGTTCTCCATGTAAACCCAGGCCTGTTATTCAATAAGCCTGTTCTCTATGTAAACCCAGGCCTGTTATTCAATAAGCCTGTTCTCCATGTAAACCCAGGCCTGTTATTCAATAAGCCTGTTCTCCATGTAAACCCAGGCCTGTTATTCAATAAGCCTGTTCTCCATGTAAACCCAGGCCTGTTATTCATTAAGCCTGTTCTCCATGTAAACCCAGGCCTGTTATTCAATAAGCCTGTTCTCTATGTAAACCCAGGCCTGTTATTCAATAAGCCTGTTCTCTATGTAAACCCAGGCCTGTTATTCAATAAGCCTGTTCTCCATGTAAACCCAGGCCTGTTATTCAATAAGCCTGTTCTCCATGTAAACCCAGGCCTGTTATTCAATAAGCCTGTTCTCCATGTAAACCCAGGCCTGTTATTCAATAAGCCTGTTCTCTATGTAAACCCAGGCCTGTTATTCAATAAGCCTGTTCTCCATGTAAACCCAGGCCTGTTATTCAATAAGCCTGTTCTCCATGTAAACCCAGGCCTGTTATTCAATAAGCCTGTTCTCCATGAAACCCAGGCCTGTTAGTCATTAAGCCTGTTCTCCATGTAAACCCAGGCCTGTTATTCAATAAGCCTGTTCTCCATGTAAACCCAGGCCTGTTATTCAATAAGCCTGTTCTCCATGTAAACCCAGGCCTGTTATTCAATAAGCCTGTTCTCCATGTAAACCCAGGCCTGTTATTCAATAAGCCTGTTCTCCATGTAAACCCAGGCCTGTTATTCAATAAGCCTGTTCTCCATGTAAACCCAGGCCTGTTAGTCATTAAGCCTGTTCTCCATGTAAACCCAGGCCTGTTATTCAATAAGCCTGTTCTCCATGTAAACCCAGGCCTGTTATTCAATAAGCCTGTTCTCCATGTAAACCCAGGCCTGTTATTCAATAAGCCTGTTCTCTATGTAAACCCAGGCCTGTTATTCAATAAGCCTGTTCTCTATGTAAACCCAGGCCTGATAGTCATTAAGCTTGTTCTCCATGTAAACCCAGGCCTGTTATTCAATAAGCCTGTTCTCCATGTAAACCCAGGCCTGTTATTCAATAAGCCTGTTCTCCATGTAAACCCAGGCCTGTTAGTCATTAAGCCTGTTCTCCATGTAAACCCAGGCCTGTTATTCAATAAGCCTGTTCTCCATGTAAACCCAGGCCTGTTATTCAATAAGCCTGTTCTCCATGTAAACCCAGGCCTGTTAGTCATTAAGCCTGTTCTCCATGTAAACCCAGGCCTGTTATTCAATAAGCCTGTTCTCCATGTAAACCCAGGCCTGTTATTCAATAAGCCTGTTCTCCATGTAAACCCAGGCCTGTTATTCAATAAGCCTGTTCTCCATGTAAACCCAGGCCTGTTAGTCATTAAGCCTGTTCTCCATGTAAACCCAGGCCTGTTATTCAATAAGCCTGTTCTCCATGTAAACCCAGGCCTGTTATTCAATAAGCCTGTTCTCCATGTAAACCCAGGCCTGTTATTCAATAAGCCTGTTCTCTATGTAAACCCAGGCCTGTTATTCAATAAGCCTGTTCTCCATGTAAACCCAGGCCTGTTATTCAATAAGCCTGTTCTCCATGTAAACCCAGGCCTGTTATTCAATAAGCCTGTTCTCCATGTAAACCCAGGCCTGTTATTCAATAAGCCTGTTCTCCATGTAAACCCAGGCCTGTTATTCAATAAGCCTGTTCTCCATGTAAACCCAGGCCTGTTATTCAATAAGCCTGTTCTCCATGTAAACCCAGGCCTGTTATTCAATAAGCCTGTTCTCCATGTAAACCCAGGCCTGTTATTCAATAAGCCTGTTCTCCATGTAAACCCAGGCCTGTTATTCAATAAGCCTGTTCTCCATGTAAACCCAGGCCTGTTATTCAATAAGCCTGTTCTCCATGTAAACCCAGGCCTGTTATTCAATAAGCCTGTTCTCCATGTAAACCCAGGCCTGTTATTCAATAAGCCTGTTCTCCATGTAAACCCAGGCCTGTTATTCAATAAGCCTGTTCTCCATGTAAACCCAGGCCTGTTATTCAATAAGCCTGTTCTCCATGTAAACCCAGGCCTGTTATTCAATAAGCCTGTTCTCCATGTAAACCCAGGCCTGTTATTCAATAAGCCTGTTCTCCATGTAAACCCAGGCCTGTTATTCAATAAGCCTGTTCTCCATGTAAACCCAGGCCTGTTATTCAATAAGCCTGTTCTCCATGTAAACCCAGGCCTGTTATTCAATAAGCCTGTTCTCCATGTAAACCCAGGCCTGTTAGTCATTAAGCCTGTTCTCCATGTAAACCCAGGCCTGTTATTCAATAAGCCTGTTCTCCATGTAAACCCAGGCCTGTTATTCAATAAGCCTGTTCTCCATGTAAACCCAGGCCTGTTATTCAATAAGCCTGTTCTCTATGTAAACCCAGGCCTGTTATTCAATAAGCCTGTTCTCCATGTAAACCCAGGCGTGTTATTTAATAAGCCTGTTCTCCATGTAAACCCAGGCCTGTTATTCAATAAGCCTGTTCTCCATGTAAACCCAGGCCTGTAATTCATTAAGCCTGTTCTCCATGTAAACCCAGGCCTGTTATTCAATAAGCCTGTTCTCTATGTAAACCCAGGCCTGTTATTCAATAAGCCTGTTCTCTATGTAAACCCAGGCCTGTTATTCAATAAGCCTGTTCTCCATGTAAACCCAGGCCTGTTATTCAATAAGCCTGTTCTCCATGTAAACCCAGGCCTGTTATTCAATAAGCCTGTTCTCCATGTAAACCCAGGCCTGTTATTCAATAAGCCTGTTCTCTATGTAAACCCAGGCCTGTTATTCAATAAGCCTGTTCTCCATGTAAACCCAGGCCTGTTATTCAATAAGCCTGTTCTCCATGTAAACCCAGGCCTGTTATTCAATAAGCCTGTTCTCCATGTAAACCCAGGCCTGTTATTCAATAAGCCTGTTCTCCATGTAAACCCAGGCCTGTTATTCATTAAGCCTGTTCTCCATGTAAACCCAGGCCTGTTATTCAATAAGCCTGTTCTCTATGGCCTGTTACCCAGGCCTGTTATTCAATAAGCCTGTTCTCTATGTAAACCCAGGCCTGTTATTCAATAAGCCTGTTCTCCATGTAAACCCAGGCCTGTTATTCAATAAGCCTGTTCTCCATGTAAACCCAGGCCTGTTATTCAATAAGCCTGTTCTCCATGTAAACCCAGGCCTGTTATTCAATAAGCCTGTTCTCTATGTAAACCCAGGCCTGTTATTCAATAAGCCTGTTCTCCATGTAAACCCAGGCCTGTTATTCAATAAGCCTGTTCTCCATGTAAACCCAGGCCTGTTATTCAATAAGCCTGTTCTCCATGAAAACCCAGGCCTGTTAGTCATTAAGCCTGTTCTCCATGTAAACCCAGGCCTGTTATTCAATAAGCCTGTTCTCCATGTAAACCCAGGCCTGTTATTCAATAAGCCTGTTCTCCATGTAAACCCAGGCCTGTTATTCAATAAGCCTGTTCTCCATGTAAACCCAGGCCTGTTATTCAATAAGCCTGTTCTCCATGTAAACCCAGGCCTGTTATTCAATAAGCCTGTTCTCCATGTAAACCCAGGCCTGTTAGTCATTAAGCCTGTTCTCCATGTAAACCCAGGCCTGTTATTCAATAAGCCTGTTCTCCATGTAAACCCAGGCCTGTTATTCAATAAGCCTGTTCTCCATGTAAACCCAGGCCTGTTATTCAATAAGCCTGTTCTCTATGTAAACCCAGGCCTGTTATTCAATAAGCCTGTTCTCTATGTAAACCCAGGCCTGATAGTCATTAAGCTTGTTCTCCATGTAAACCCAGGCCTGTTATTCAATAAGCCTGTTCTCCATGTAAACCCAGGCCTGTTATTCAATAAGCCTGTTCTCCATGTAAACCCAGGCCTGTTATTCAATAAGCCTGTTCTCCATGTAAACCCAGGCCTGTTATTCAATAAGCCTGTTCTCCATGTAAACCCAGGCCTGTTAGTCATTAAGCCTGTTCTCCATGTAAACCCAGGCCTGTTATTCAATACGCCTGTTCTCCATGTAAACCCAGGCCTGTTATTCAATAAGCCTGTTCTCCATGTAAACCCAGGCCTGTTAGTCATTAAGCCTGTTCTCCATGTAAACCCAGGCCTGTTATTCAATAAGCCTGTTCTCCATGTAAACCCAGGCCTGTTATTCAATAAGCCTGTTCTCCATGTAAACCCAGGCCTGTTAGTCATTAAGCCTGTTCTCCATGTAAACCCAGGCCTGTTATTCAATAAGCCTGTTCTCCATGTAAACCCAGGCCTGTTATTCAATAAGCCTGTTCTCCATGTAAACCCAGGCCTGTTATTCAATAAGCCTGTTCTCCATGTAAACCCAGGCCTGTTATTCAATAAGCCTGTTCTCCATGTAAACCCAGGCCTGTTAGTCATTAAGCCTGTTCTCCATGTAAACCCAGGCCTGTTATTCATTAAGCCTGTTCTCCATGTAAACCCAGGCCTGTTATTCAATAAGCCTGTTCTCCATGTAAACCCAGGCCTGTTATTCAATAAGCCTGTTCTCCATGTAAACCCAGGCCTGTTATTCAATAAGCCTGTTCTCCATGTAAACCCAGGCCTGTTAGTCATTAAGCCTGTTCTCCATGTAAACCCAGGCCTGTTATTCAATAAGCCTGTTCTCCATGTAAACCCAGGCCTGTTATTCAATAAGCCTGTTCTCCATGTAAACCCAGGCCTGTTATTCATTAAGCCTGTTCTCCATGTAAACCCAGGCCTGTTATTCAATAAGCCTGTTCTCTATGTAAACCCAGGCCTGTTATTCAATAAGCCTGTTCTCCATGTAAACCCAGGCCTGTTATTCAATAAGCCTGTTCTCCATGTAAACCCAGGCCTGTTATTCAATAAGCCTGTTCTCCATGTAAACCCAGGCCTGTTATTCAATAAGCCTGTTCTCCATGTAAACCCAGGCCTGTTAGTCATTAAGCCTGTTCTCCATGTAAACCCAGGCCTGTTATTCAATAAGCCTGTTCTCCATGTAAACCCAGGCCTGTTATTCAATAAGCCTGTTCTCCATGTAAACCCAGGCCTGTTATTCAATAAGCCTGTTCTCCATGTAAACCCAGGCCTGTTATTCAATAAGCCTGTTCTCCATGTAAACCCAGGCCTGTTATTCAATAAGCCTGTTCTCCATGTAAACCCAGGCCTGTTATTCAATAAGCCTGTTCTCCATGTAAACCCAGGCCTGTTATTCAATAAGCCTGTTCTCCATGTAAACCCAGGCCTGTTAGTCATTAAGCCTGTTCTCCATGTAAACCCAGGCCTGTTATTCAATAAGCCTGTTCTCCATGTAAACCCAGGCCTGTTATTCAATAAGCCTGTTCTCCATGTAAACCCAGGCCTGTTATTCAATAAGCCTGTTCTCTATGTAAACCCAGGCCTGTTATTCAATAAGCCTGTTCTCCATGTAAACCCAGGCCTGTTATTCAATAAGCCTGTTCTCCATGTAAACCCAGGCCTGTTATTCAATAAGCCTGTTCTCCATGTAAACCCAGGCCTGTTATTCATTAAGCCTGTTCTCCATGTAAACCCAGGCCTGTTATTCAATAAGCCTGTTCTCTATGTAAACCCAGGCCTGTTATTCAATAAGCCTGTTCTCCATGTAAACCCAGGCCTGTTATTCAATAAGCCTGTTCTCCATGTAAACCCAGGCCTGTTATTCAATAAGCCTGTTCTCCATGTAAACCCAGGCCTGTTATTCAATAAGCCTGTTCTCTATGTAAACCCAGGCCTGTTATTCAATAAGCCTGTTCTCCATGTAAACCCAGGCCTGTTATTCAATAAGCCTGTTCTCTATGTAAACCCAGGCCTGTTATTCATTAAGCCTGTTCTCCATGTAAACCCAGGCCTGTTATTAAATAAGCCTGTTCTCTATGTAAACCCAGGCCTGTTATTCAATAAGCCTGTTCTCCATGTAAACCCAGGCCTGTTATTCAATAAGCCTGTTCTCTATGTAAACCCAGGCCTGTTATTCAATAAGCCTGTTCTCCATGTAAACCCAGGCCTGCTATTCAATAAGCCTGTTCTCCATGTAAACCCAGGCCTGTTATTCAATAAGCCTGTTCTCCATGTAAACCCAGGCCTGTTATTCAATAAGCCTGTTCTCCATGTAAACCCAGGCCTGTTATTCAATAATCCTGTTCTCCATGTAAACCCAGGCCTGTTATTCAATAAGCCTGTTCTCTATGTAAACCCAGGCCTGTTATTCAATAAGCCTGTTCTCCATGTAAAGCCAGGCCTGTTATTCAATAAGCCTGTTCTCCATGTAAACCCAGGCCTGTTATTCAATAATCCTGTTCTCCATGTAAACACAGGCCTGTTATTCAATAAGCCTGTTCTCCATGTAAACCCAGGCCTGTTATTCAATAAGCCTGTTCTCCATGTAAACCCAGGCCTGTTATTCAATAAGCCTGTTCTCCATGTAAACCCAGGCCTGTTATTCAATAAGCCTGTTCTCCATGTAAACCCAGGATGAACTATTGATAAAAGCCTGTCAGTGCTAGACACGCCCATGCAGCATAAATGTTGCTTTACGTTGCTCTTCTGGCCTTGATAAGCTACAGAGCCTCCTGCCGTGGCAGAGGACTGAGGGGAATTTATTTTTTAAAAGTGTGTGCGTGTGTTTGTATGAGTGTGTGTGTTAAACAGCAGCTCATCTAAACAGCAGACTGACTGCTGAAACTGAATGAACTGAGAGCGAGAGATGAGCGAAGCTCAGTAAACCAAACCTCAATCTTCAACAGATTCTCGCACAGAATATCTCCTTTGAGTAGAAGCTATCAGCGGTTGAGACTGAGGGGCAATACATACTATACTGGGATCAGGGAGAGGAGACATGAGGGATGCATGGATGAACCTGGATGTAAAACTTGTGTTTGCACTCAGAAGCCAGACTGTTTTTGTCCATCTCCTGCACTTTGAGCTTGTATTGCATCTGCCACCCCTGTCCACAAAGCCTAGCGAAACCTACTTGATGGTAATAGCGCATACCATTGCCCCTAGTGGCCCGTTTTGAAGGCTTCTCCTGGGGACCCTGAGTGACGTGGAGTTACCTGCCTGTATATTTGCCTTATTAATGTATTTTTACGGTCCACTCACTCTATAGAGTTGATAGAATACATCACAAATATATTCTGATGGAGCCCAACACATAAACAACCACCCTGATGTGTTTAGAACTCATTTCACCTGAGCTTTTAAAAAAAAGACTGTCTGGCTTCGGCTTGCGGTTCAGTTCACCTGAACAAAAGAAAGACATTGTGCATCCGTACTCTCACGCACACACAGAGAGAGATGACCCACTTCTTGATGTGTTAATGTGCCACTTTAGTTGGCTGGAGCTAGCAGCTGTGCTCAGGTGTGAGAGGTATGGTGCCAGTGTGTGTGTGCCAGGCAGCCAGACAGGTCAGAATGACATTTGACTCTCTCAGGCTCTCGTCTCTTACTCACACACAAACACACACATGCACACACACGCAGGCACACACACACACACACACTGCAACTCGCACACCTGATATTGATGTAAATGGCAGGGTTTTACTCTGAATCGTCAGTGGACGGGCATTCATGTTCATGGCTGTGCCCCAAAAGTTAAACTATTCCCTATTAAATGCACTACTTTTGACCAGGGCCCATAGGGTGCACTAGATAGGGAATAGGGTTCCTGTCACGTTCGTTATAAGGATCGGACCAAGGCGCAACGTGGTATGCGTACATTCTTATTTATTTAAAGAATGAACACTGAACACTGAACAAACGAACAAAATAACAAACCGTGAAGCCATACAAATGATTGCTGACAGGCAACTACACATAGACAAGAACCCACAAACACAAAAGGGAAAATGGCTACCTAAATATGATCCCCAATCAGAGGCAATTATAAACAGCTGCCTCTGATTGGGAACCATATCAGGCCACCATAGACTACCTAGACCTACAAAACCCCTAGACATACAAAAACCCTAGACAACACAAAAACTAGCATACCCACACTAGTCACACCCTGACCTAACCAAAATATTAAAAAAACAAAGATAACTAAGGTCAGGGCGTGACAGTACCAAAGGTGCGGACTCCCGACCGCAAACCTGAACTTATAGGGGAGGTTCCCGGTGGGCATCTACCCATGGTGTCGGCTCCGGTTCTGGACGCAGTCCTCTCTCTTTACACTGATCCCTCTATTTTTACTATTTTCTACATTGTAGAATATTAGGGAAGACATCAAAACTATGAAATAACACATATGGCTGAGAGAATTCCAAGAGTGTGCAAAGCTGTCATCAAGGCAAAGGGTGGCTACTTTGAACAATCTCAAATATAAAATGTATTTTAATTTGTTTATCACTTTTTGTGGTTACAACATGTGTTATTTAATTGTTTTGATGTCTTCACTATTATTCTACAATGACTGGTACTGTATGTTTATTGTTGCTTTGTTTAATCAGCGGCTGTTGAATGGTCTATATGTTAATAAACCGTGATAAATTCCCCTCAGGATCTTGATAATGTGCTTTTACACACTCAAATATTTACAAATCAATATATTAAGTTTCACTTTGCTTATTTGCTTACTATACATGTTCCGTTTTTCAACATTGGTACAAACATTTACCCTTCATCTATTCCATACATGCAAATATTTTGAGAATATTGGACAGGACTGCTTTACACACATTCCAGTGTGGCATGACCAATATTTACCAGCCGTCAATTTGTTTCGCTATAGTGTTGAATAAATTCCAGAACAAAAATCAATTGCAGAAGCTATGAGCAGAGTAAATAAGTGATATCCATAAAATCAATTTCCTTATCAGGCTGTGTGTCGGCCTCATCACCAGACTGACACATGAGTCATTGTCATATTAGCAGATGATTCACTAAGCAATGCATTAGAAGCATCCCCGAGCTACTGTAGCAGACATGTAGAGTAGTGGAGAATAGTGGAAAGATATACACAGATTGTGGGCTATGTTGATCCACAAATAACATTGCACAATTCAGGTAATTTTCCTCCAAAATGTCAATTTCTGGTTGTAAAGTTCAAGGAATGAAGAGGAAATAAGTATGACTGGCATTTCTGGAAAACTAGAAAATTGTGCAACTCTATCCACAAATGTGGAATGGGAGCTCCTTAAGACCTATCAAATGAATGATAGCTACAGTACATTGCCTTTGGAAAGTATTCAGACCTTGAGTTTTTCCACATTTTGATACTTTACAGTCTTATTCTAAAATTGATTTAATTGATTTTCAATCTACACACAATGCACCATAATGACAAAGCAAAACCAAGTTTAGAAATGTTTGCTAATTTATTATAAATATAAAAACTGAAATATTACATTTACATTAGTATTCAGACCCTTTACTCAGCACTTTGTTGAAGCACGTTTGGCAGCAGTTACAGCATCGAGTCTTCTTGGGTCTGACGCTTCAACTTGGCACACCTGTATTTGTGGAGTTTCTCCCATTCTTCTCTGTAGATCCTCTCAAGCTCTGTCAGGCTGGATGGGGAGTGTTGCTGCACAGCAATTTTCAGGTCTCTCCAGAGATGTTCGATCGGGTCCAAGTCCGGGCTCTGGCTGGGCCACTCAAGGATATTCAGAGACTTGTTTCGAAGCAACACCTGCGTTGTCTTTTCTGTGTGCTTAGGATCATTGTACTGTTGGCAGGTGAACCTTCACCTCAGTCTGAGGACCTGAGCGCTCTGCAGAAGGTTTTCATCAAGGATCTCTCTGTACTTAGCTTCGTTCATCTTGCCTCAATACTGACTAGTCTTCAATTCCCTGCTGCTGAAAAACTTCCCCACTGCATGATGCTGCCACCACCATGCTTCACCGTAGGGATGGCACCAGGTTTCCTCCAGATGTGAGGCTTGGCATTCAGGCCAAAGAGTTCAATCTTGGTTTCATCAGAGTTTCTTGTTTCTCATGGTCTGAGAGTCTTTAGGTGCCATTTGCCAAACTGCCAGACAGTGGTCTGTCATGTGACTTTTCCTGAGTGGCTTCAGTCTGGCCACTCTACCATAAAGGCCTGATTGGTGGAGTGCTGCAGAGATGGTTGTCCTTCTGGAAGGGTCTATCATCTCCACAGAGGAACTCTGGAGCTCTGTCAGCATTACCATCGGGTTCTTGGTCACCTCCCTGACCAAGGCCCTTCTCCCACAATTGCTCTGTTGTGCCGGGCGGCCAGCTCTAGGAAGAGTCTTGGTGGTTCCAATCTTCTTCTATTTAAGAATGATGGAGGCCCCTGTGTCCTTGGGGATCTTCAATGCTGCAGGAATGGTTTGGTACCCTTCCCCAGATCTGTGCCTCGACACAATTCTGTCTCGGAGCTCTATGGACAATTCCTTTGACCTCATGGCTAGGTTTTTTCTCTGAAATGCATTGTCAACTGTGAGGCTTTACATCGACAAGTGTGTGTCTTTCCAAATAATGTCCAATCAATTGAATTTACCACAGGTGGACCAGTCAAATTGTAGAAACATCGCAAGGATGATCAATGGAAACAGGATGCACCTCTGCTCAATTTTGAGTCTCATAGCAAAGGGTCTAAAAACATATGTAAATAAAGTATCTCAGCCTACAGATGACATTTAAACCAAGATGAGAAATGATTACAACCCTGTTGATGTGGATGGGGCTTGGCCCTCTGTTTCCTTTAGTCCATGATCAGCTCCTTTGTCTTGCTGACGTTGAATAAGAGGTCGTTGTCCTGGCACGACGCTGCCAGGTCTCTGACCTCCTGCCTATAGGCTGTCTCGTTGTCAGTGATCAGGCCTATCACCGTCGTATTGTCAGCCAACTTAATGATGATGTTGTATTTGTGCGCGGTCACTCAGTTATCAGTGAACAGATAGTACAGGAGGGGACTAAGCACACACCCCTGAAGGGCCCCTGTGTTGAGGGCCAGCGTGGCGGATGTGTTCATTTCTACCCTCAACCCATGGGGACAACCTGTCAGGAAGTCTGTGGTTTGTTATCTGTGGTAGTTTGAAAGCCCTGCCACATTCGACGAGAGTCAGAGCTGGAGTAGCACGATTTAATATTTTGTAATTTTTTTTATCCCTTTTTCTCCCCAATTTTGTGGTATCCAATTGATAATTACAGTCTCGTCATGATGCTGCCTCGTTTGCCTCCCTTTCACGGCCACTTCCTCTTTTGAGTCCGGATCCCCTTTTGGATCAGAGCCTGGTCCTTAGTAAGCAGAACGTAAAGAGCTGCCGACTTGTTGAAGTAGAAATCTTCCTCCAAATGGAGGTTAGTGATCACCGTTCAGATGTCCAGAAGATGTTTTTGGCCATAAGAAATGACAGCGGAAACATGATGTACCAAAAATAATTCTGTTCATCATAAAAAAAATGAATAGCAGAATTGGCCTGGAGCCCGTAAGATGGCTGCTATCCACTGGAGCACCATCAGTAGTGTGGTAGAGTAGAACGAGACAGAGAGTGTAGGTTTTGAGGCAATAACTATAAAAGCATGTAGAAGAAGAAAGCAATGCATAAAATAAGATTGTCGTGGACTAGAGAGAGAGATGAGGATGGCATTCATCCCACCTGTTTTAACCAGCCTTCTAAGAACTCAGCTACAATCATAGCACACAGAGATGAGCCAATGACTGCGTTGTTGCTGTGTTGTGTTGGATGCGTTGTTGCTGTGTTGTGTTGTTGGATGTGTTGCTGTTTTGTTGTGTCTGTTGTTTGTTCAAAGCTAGATGTGGAGGTGATATTAAGGATCCGGTTGTGTTGTGTTGTTGTTCAAAGCTAGATGTAGGTAGTATTAAGGAGCTATGGTTGTGTTGTTGTTCAAAGCTAGATGTAGGTAGTATTAAGGAGCTATGGTTGTGTTGTTGTTCAAAGCTAGATGTAGATGGTATTAAGGAGCTGGTTGTGTTGTGTTGTTCAAAGCTAGATGTAGGTGGTATTAAGGAGCTGGTTGTGTTGTGTTGTTGTTCAAAGCTAGATGTAGGTGGTATTAAGGAGCTGGTTGTGTTGTTGTTCAAAGCTAGATGTAGGTAGTATTAAGGAGCTGGTTGTGTTGTGTTGTTCAAAGCTAGATGTAGGTGGTATTAAGGAGCTGGTTGTGTTGTGTTGTTCAAAGCTAGATGTAGGTGGTATTAAGGAGCTGGTTGTGTTGTGTTGTTCAAAGCTAGATGTAGGTGGTATTAAGGAGCTGGTTGTGTTGTGTTGTTGTTCAAAGCTAGATGTGGGTGGTTTTAAGGAGCTGGTTGTGTTGTGTTGTTCAAAGCTAGATGTAGGTGGTATTAAGGAGCTGGTTGTGTTGTGTTGTTCAAAGCTAGATGTAGGTGGTATTAAGGAGCTGGTTGTGTTGTGTTGTTGTTCAAAGCTAGATGTGGGTGGTTTTAAGGAGCTGGTTGTGTTGTGTTGTTGTTCAAAGCTAGATGTAGGTAGTATTAAGGAGCTGGTTGTGTTGTGTTGTTCAAAGCTAGATGTGGGTGGTTTTAAGGAGCTGGTTGTGTTGTGTTGTTGTTCAAAGCTAGATGTAGGTAGTATTAAGGAGCTATGGTTGTGTTGTTGTTCAAAGCTAGATGTAGATGGTATTAAGGAGCTGGTTGTGTTGTGTTGTTCAAAGCTAGATGTAGGTGGTATTAAGGAGCTGGTTGTGTTGTGTTGTTGTTCAAAGCTAGATGTAGGTGGTATTAAGGAGCTGGTTGTGTTGTTGTTCAAAGCTAGATGTAGGTAGTATTAAGGAGCTGGTTGTGTTGTGTTGTTCAAAGCTAGATGTAGGTGGTATTAAGGAGCTGGTTGTGTTGTGTTGTTCAAAGCTAGATGTAGGTGGTATTAAGGAGCTGGTTGTGTTGTGTTGTTCAAAGCTAGATGTAGGTGGTATTAAGGAGCTGGTTGTGTTGTGTTGTTGTTCAAAGCTAGATGTGGGTGGTTTTAAGGAGCTGGTTGTGTTGTGTTGTTCAAAGCTAGATGTAGGTGGTATTAAGGAGCTGGTTGTGTTGTGTTGTTCAAAGCTAGATGTAGGTGGTATTAAGGAGCTGGTTGTGTTGTGTTGTTGTTCAAAGCTAGATGTGGGTGGTTTTAAGGAGCTGGTTGTGTTGTGTTGTTGTTCAAAGCTAGATGTAGGTAGTATTAAGGAGCTGGTTGTGTTGTGTTGTTCAAAGCTAGATGTGGGTGGTTTTAAGGAGCTGGTTGTGTTGTGTTGTTGTTCAAAGCTAGATGTAGGTGGTATTAAGGAGCTGGTTGTGTTGTGTTGTTGTTCAAAGCTAGATGTAGGTAGTATTAAGGAGCTATGGTTGTGTTGTTGTTCAAAGCTAGATGTAGGTGGTATTAAGGAGCTGGTTGTGTTGTGTTGTTCAAAGCTAGATGTAGGTGGTATTAAGGAGCTGGTTGTGTTGTGTTGTTCAAAGCTAGATGTAGGTGGTATTAAGGAGCTGGTTGTGTTGTGTTGTTGTTCAAAGCTAGATGTAAGTGGTATTAAGGAGCTATGGTTGTGTTGTTGTTCAAAGCTAGATGTAGGTAGTATTAAGGAGCTGGTTGTGTTGTGTTGTTGTTCAAAGCTAGATGTAGGTGGTATTAAGGAGCTGGTTGTGTTGTGTTGTTCAAAGCTAGATGTAGGTAGTATTAAGGAGCTATGGTTGTGTTGTTGTTCAAAGCTAGATGTAGGTAGTATTAAGGAGCTGGTTGTGTTGTGTTGTTGTTCAAAGCTAGATGTAGGTGGTATTAAGGAGCTATGGTTGTGTTGTGTTGTTGTTCAAAGCTAGATGTAGGTAGTATTAAGGAGCTATGGTTGTGTTGTTGTTCAAAGCTAGATGTAGGTAGTATTAAGGAGCTGGTTGTGTTGTGTTGTTCAAAGCTAGATGTAGGTAGTATTAAGGAGCTGGTTGTGTTGTTGTTCAAAGCTAGATGTAGGTAGTATTAAGGAGCTGGTTGTGTTGTGTTGTTGTTCAAAGCTAGATGTAGGTAGTATTAAGGAGCTATGGTTGTGTTGTTGTTCAAAGCTAGATGTAGGTGGTATTAAGGAGCTGGTTGTGTTGTGTTGTTCAAAGCTAGATGTAGGTGGTATTAAGGAGCTGGTTGTGTTGTGTTGTTCAAAGCTAGATGTAGGTGGTATTAAGGAGCTGGTTGTGCTGTGTTGTTGTTCAAAGCTAGATGTGGGTGGTATTAAGGAGCTGGTTGTGCTGTGTTGTTGTTCAAAGCTAGATGTAGGTGGTATTAAGGAGCTGGTTGTGTGGTTGTTCAAAGCTAGATGTAGGTGGTATTAAGGAGCTGGTTGTGCTGTGTTGTTGTTCAAAGCTAGATGTAGGTGGTATTAAGGAGCTGGTTGTGCTGTGTTGTTGTTCAAAGCTAGATGTAGGTGGTATTAAGGAGCTGGTTGTGCTGTGTTGTTGTTCAAAGCTAGATGTAGGTGGTATTAAGGAGCTGGTTGTGTTGTGTTGTTCAAAGCTAGATGTAGGTGGTATTAAGGAGCTGGTTGTGTTGTGTTGTTCAAAGCTAGATGTAGGTGGTATTAAGGAGCTGGTTGTGCTGTGTTGTTGTTCAAAGCTAGATGTGGGTGGTATTAAGGAGCTGGTTGTGCTGTGTTGTTGTTCAAAGCTAGATGTAGGTGGTATTAAGGAGCTGGTTGTGTGGTTGTTCAAAGCTAGATGTAGGTGGTATTAAGGAGCTGGTTGTGCTGTGTTGTTGTTCAAAGCTAGATGTAGGTGGTATTAAGGAGCTGGTTGTGCTGTGTTGTTGTTCAAAGCTAGATGTAGGTGGTATTAAGGAGCTGGTTGTGCTGTGTTGTTGTTCAAAGCTAGATGTAGGTGGCATTAAGGAGCTGGTTGTGTTGTGTTGTGTTGTTCAAAGCTAGATGTGGGTGGTTTTAAGGAGCTGGTTGTGTTGTGTTGTTGTTCAAAGCTAGATGTAGGTGGTATTAAGGAGCTGGTTGTGCTGTGTTGTTGTTCAAAGCTAGATGTAGGTGGTATTAAGGAGCTGGTTGTGTTGTGTTGTGTTGTTCAAAGCTAGATGTGGGTGGTTTTAAGGAGCTGGTTGTGTTGTGTTGTTGTTCAAAGCTAGATGTAGGTGGTATTAAGGAGCTGGTTGTGTTGTTGTTCAAAGCTAGATGTGGGTGGTATTAAGGAGCTGGTTGTGTTGTGCTGTTGTTCAAAGCTAGATGTAGGTGGTATTAAGGAGCTGGTTGTGTGGTTGTTCAAAGCTAGATTTGGGTGGTATTAAGGAGCTGGTTGTGTTGTGCTGTTGTTCAAAGCTGTTGAAATAGAGGTTTATGGCCGAGGGAGAGAAGCATTGAGGAGATCTCATAAACAGACTACAGGGCTATAATGCAGTCATCAGCACACTGTGTGTGTGTTTGTGTAACCAGCTATCAGTCTCACATCAGAATTAGACGCTCATCCATGTTTCTCCATGTGTTTAAGGTTAAGTTTAGCCATTAAGTTGAGATTTGGTATTGGTTCAAAACCAAAATCTTAAAAACAACTTTCTATCACTGGATTCAAGCATGCAACCTTTTGGAATCAGAGGCAGATGCTTACGCCCATCCGCCCTTCCCCGTCCACAAGACTGAAACCTACTTGAATGTAACGGAGCTCACTGTTGCCCCTAGTGGCCGGTTTCTATGTCATCTTCCAACGTCCTCAGATATGAATGGACATCAAATACTGACTTGTATCACGGATGACCTGGCTGGTGTTCGGTTGTTCTTGCAAACATATGTCTGTGTGTGGCTCTTAGTGAGGATGTATGTTCTCCTGTACTACAACCGGTTTCTCAGTCCTAGATCCATGACACAATTTCTCCCTGTGGGGGTACACACAACACACACCCCTGTCACCGTGGAAACACCCTGTCACCGCTTCAAAGAGACCCACGGTTTCCATAGGAACTGCAATAAAAGTAATTAGATAGGATGTGGGGATGAGAGGCTTGATGAGCCATCATTCTAGAAAGCTACTCCGAATTCCATCAGAAACACTGCACACGGAATCAGGGGATCATCCCTTTCCTCTCCTTCCCTCTCTCATCCTCTCCTCTCCTGGTCACGCAGATATGTTATGTGTGAGTGTGGATTCCATCTCCCATCACTGGTTTGTCTCCTATTCATCTTCTGGTCGGCCTTAGTCTCTGTGGGGGAGAAAGGAGTCATTGCTTGGGTTTGAGAGATGAGAGAGAGGAGAGAGAGGAGAGAGATGAGTGAGAAGAAGTGGACGAGAGAACGGAGACAGAAGGGACAAAGGAAGGAGAGAATAAAAGGTAGAGGTGAGAAGAGAGATGTGGATGGAGATGAGGAAGAAGGGTTGATGAGAAGGAAAAGGTAGAGGAGAGAAGAGATGTGGATGGAGATGAGAGGAAGAAGGGTTGATGAGAAGGAAAAGGTAGAGGAGAGGAGAGAGATGTGGATGGAGATGAAAGGAAGAAGGGTTGATGAGAAGGAAAAGGTAGAGGAGAGGAGAGAGATGTGGATGGAGATGAAAGAAAGAAGGGTTGATGAGAAGGAAAAGGTAGAGGGGAGGAGAGAGATGTGGATGGAGATGAAAGGAAGAAGGGTTGATGAGAAGGAAAAGGTAGAGGAGAGAAGAGATGTGGATGGAGATGAGAGGAAGAAGGGTTGATGAGAAGGAAAAGGTAGATGAGAGGAGAGAGATGTGGATGGAGATGAAAGGAAGAAGGGTTGATGAGAAGGAAAAGGTAGAGGAGAGGAGAGAGATGTGGATGGAGATGAGGAAGAAGGGTTGATGAGAAGGAAAAGGTAGATGAGAGGAGAGAGATGTGGATGGAGATGAGGAAGAAGGGTTGATGAGAAGGAAAAGGTAGAGGAGAGGAGAGAGATGTGGATGGAGATGAGGAAGAAGGGTTGATGAGAAGGAAAAGGTAGAGGAGAGGAGAGAGATGTGGATGGAGATGAGGAAGAAGGGTTGATGAGAAGGAAAAGGTAGATGAGAGGAGAGAGATGTGGATGGAGATGAGGAAGAAGGGTTGATGAGAAGGAAAAGGTAGATGAGAGGAGAGAGATGTGGATGGAGATGAGGAAGAAGGGTTGATGAGAAGGAAAAGGTAGAGGAGAGGAGAGAGATGTGGATGGAGATGAGGAAGAAGGATTGATGAGAAGGAAAAGGTAGATGAGAGGAGAGAGATGTGGGTGGAGATGAGGAAGAAGGGTTGATGAGAAGGAAAAGGTAGAGGAGAGGAGAAAGGGGTTAAAAGAAAATATGAGAAAAGCAGGAGGTAGGAAGGAGAGAGAGGAGTGATCTGATTTGAGGGAGCTCTTATCTGCATCATGTTCTCAGTTAGGACTCATTACTGACTTATCTATGTCACAAATGGCACCCTACCCCCTATATGGTGCACTACATTTAACCAGGGCACATCGGGCTCTGCTCCAAAGTTTTGCACTCTGTAATGTGGGGAATAAGGTGCCATTCGAACGCAGACATTGAGGTGCTCTTGCTGGAGGGGAGAGATGTTATCAGGTATGACTGGGGTGGCGCCTTCTCTCTCTGCCCCCCTCCCTTCCTCCTTCCCCTTCTCTGCAATTCCCTCCTGCTTTCGCCCTCTCTCCTCCCTCACTCTGTACATCACAAATTAATAAAATAGATTTAAGGAGCATCTGACAGTCTGCGACCCTCTCCACCTCTCTTTCCCTCCCTCTCTCATTTGAGAGATCATGTCCTACTTCTCTTTCTCCTCTCCTTCACTGCTGCATATTCAATCCCTTTCTCCACCTCCGCTCGCTCCGGGCTAAACCTTGTCTGTGTGTCAGCCTCAGTTTAGCTCAGAATACATATTTTTAGAAAGAAAAGAAGGGATTTCACTCTTCTCTCTTTTCCTCGATCCCTCTCCCTTGCTCACTAGAATGGACATTGCCCCCAGTGGAAACAACGTGCCCAGGGCTCCGGTAAGAGCAGTGGACTATGTAGGGAATACGGTGCCATTTGCGACGCAACCTGTGATTCACTGGAGCCTTCACGAGGAGAATAATAGCAGTTGGAACAATCAATAAGTTCCTCTCCTCTCCTTGCCTCTCTGCTCCTTTCATCTCCTCTCCCGTCCTCACCTCTCCTTTCTGCTCCCCGCCTTTCCTTTCCGCTCCTCTCCCTTCTGCTCCTCTCCTCTCCTTTCCTTTCCACCCCTATCCTCTCCTTTCTGCTCCTCTCCTTTCCTTTCCACTCCTCTCCTTTCTGCTCCTCTCCTTTCTGCTCCCTACCTCTCCTTTCTGCTCCTCTCCTTTCCTTTCCGCTCCTCTCCTCTCCTTTCTGCTCCTCTCCATTCTGCTCCCTACCTCTCCTTTCTGCTCCTGTCCTTTCTGCTCCTCTCCTCTTCTTTCCGCTCCTCTCCTCTTCTTTCTGCTCCTCTCCATTCTGCTCCTCTCCTCTCCTTTCTGCCCCTCTCCTCTTCTTTCTGCTCCTCTCCTTTTCTTTGCGCTCCTCTCCTGTCCTTTCTGCTCCTCTCCTCTTCTTTCTGCTCCGCTCCTCTCCTCTCCGCTCCTCTCTGCTCCTCTCCTTTCCGCTCCTCTCCTTTCCTCTCCTCTTCGCTCCTGTCCTTTCCGCTTCTCTCCTGTCCTTTCTGCTCCTCTACTCTCCATTCTGCTCCTCTCCTCTTCTTTCTGCTCCGCTCCTTTCTGCTCCTCTCCTCTCCTTTCTGCTCCTCTCCTTTCTGCTCCTCTCCTCTCCTTTCTGCTCCTCTCCTCTCCTTTCTGCTCATCTCCTCTTCTTTCTGCTCCTCTACTCTCATTTCTGCTCCTCTCCTCTCCTTTCTGCTCCTCTCCTCTTCTTTCTGCTCCTCTCCTCTCCTTTCTGCTCCTCTCCTCTCCTTTCTGCTCCTCTCCTCTTCTTTCTGCTCCTCTCCTCTTCTTTCTGCTCCTCTTCTCTCCTTTCTGCTCCTCTCTGCTCATCTCCTTTCCTTTCTGCTCCTCCCCTCTTCTTTCTGCTCCTCTCCTCTCCTTTCTGCTCCTCTCCACTCCGCTCCTCTCCTGTCCTTTCTGCTCCTCCCCTCTCCTTTCTGCTCCTCTACTCTCCTTTCTGCTCCTCTCCTCTTCTTTCTGCTCCTCTCCTTTCCTTTCTGCTCCTCTTCATTCTGCTCCTCTCCTCTCCTTTCTGCTCCTCTCCTCTCCTTTCTGATCCTCTCCTCTCCTCTCTGCTCCTCTCCTCTCCTTTCTGCTCCTCTCCTCTCTGCTCCTCTCCTCTCCTTTCTGCTCCTCTCCTCTCTGCTCCTCTCCTCTCCTTTCTGCTCCTCTCCTGTCCTTTCTGCTCCTCCCCTCTCCTTTCTACTCCTCACCGCTCTGCTCCTCACTTTGCTTCGCCTCTCCTCTCTTCTCTTCTCTTCTCTCTCTCCCACTCACTGTCACACTCACACAGTGGGAAGACAACAGCACAAAGATATCTCCCTCTCTCTTGTTCTCTGTCTCTATCCCTGCTGTTATTTTCTCTACCTCTCTCTTTCTCTCCACCTTTCCGTCTCTGTCTTTCTGTCTGACAGCTGTGGATGCTTTGCTGTGTTTGCAGCCTACGCTCTATCTGGACTTGAATTAAATTGGCTGCTGTTACTTTCTCCTCTTTGTGGACCGTGTGTGTGTGCATCTATCTAAACAGTACAAGTCACGCAGTCCAGATGTTCTGATAAAGACATAGGGCGCTGGTCAAAAGTAGTGCACTATATAGGGTACCATTTGGGACTCAGCCATGATGTGTCCTAATGTGGTCAACAGCCAGCAGACAGATGACCCAGTCATTAACATCCATCCCGAGTTGACAAAACATTAGGAACACCTGCTCTTTCCTGGACATACAGTAGACTGACCAGGTGAATGCAGCTGAAAGCTAGGATCCCTTATTGAAGTCCCTTCAATCAGTGTAGATAAAGGATATGAGACGGGTTAAAGAAGGATGGTTAAGCTTTGAGACAATCGAGACATGGATTGTGTATGTGTGTCATTCAGAGGGTGAAAATATGTAAGTGCATTTTAACGGAGTATGGTGGTAGGTGCCAGGCGCACTGGTTTGAGTCAAGAACTGAAATACTGCTGTTTTTTTAACGCTCAACAGTTTCCCGTGTGTATCAAGAATGGTCCACCACCCAAAGGACACCCAACCACCTTGACACAACAGTGGGAAGTATTGGAGTCAACATGGTCCAGCATCCCTGTGGAAAGCTTGACACCTGGTAAAAGTCCATGCCCCGACGAATTAAAGCTGTTCTGAGGGCAAAAGGGGGTGCAACACAATTTTAGGAAGGTGTTCCTAATGTTTTGTACACTCAATGTAAATGTATGGATAATGTATTAATGTTCCAATTTTGCTATTATAATTTCCATATAGAAAACTGTAAGAAAGTGGGAGAGCGATGCTATAGGATTTCTATGTTAAAGTGTAGGGTCCGGCTGTGCTCTATGTGTGTGTGTGTTATATATATTTACATATAGTACCAGTCAAAAGTTTGGACACACCTATTCAGTCAAGGTTTTTAATTTTTTTTAACCATTTTCTACATTGTAGAATAATAGTGAAGACTATGAAATAGCACACATGGAATCATGTAGTAAGCAAACAATTGCTAAACAAATGAATATATATTTTATATTTGAGATTCTCCAAAGTAGCCACCATTTGCCTTGATGACAGCTTTGCCCACTCTTGGCATTCTCTCAACCAGCTTCATGAGGTAGTCAGTCACCTGGAATGCATTTCGATTAACAGGAGTGCCTTGTTAAAAGTTAAATAGTGGAATTTATTTCCTTCTTAATGCGTTTGAGCCAATCCGTTGTGTTGTGACAAGGTAGGGGTGGTATACAGAAAATAGCCCTATTTGGTAAAAGAACAAGTCCATATTATGGCAAGAACAACTCAAGTAAACAAAGAGAAATGACAATCCATCTTTACTTTAAGACATGAAGGTCAGTCAATACGGAAAATATCAAGAACTTTTAAAGTTTCTTCAAGTTCAGTCAGAAAAACCATCAAGCGCTATGATGACACTGGCTCTCATGAGGACCGCCACAGGAAAGGAAGACTCATACTTACCTCTACTCCAGAGGATAAGTTCATTGGAGCCTCAGAAATTTCATCCCAAAAAGATGCTTCACATAGTTCAAGTAACAGACCCATCTCAACATCAACTGTTCAGAGGAGACTGTGCGAATCAGGCCTTCATGGTCAAATTACTGCAAAGAAACCACTACTAAAGGACACCAATAATAAGAAGAGACTTTCTTGGGCCAAGAAACACGAGAAATGGACATTAGACAGGTAGAAATCTGTCCTTTGCTCTGATGACTCCAAATTTGAGATTTTGAGTTCCAACCACCGTGTCTTTGTGAGACACAGTGTAGGTGAACGGATGATCTCTGCATATGTGGTTCCCACCATGAAGCATGGAGGAGGAGGTGTGATGGTGCTTTGCTGGTGACACTCAGTGATTTACTTAACCAGCATAGCTAACACAGCATTCTGCAGCGATACACCATCCCATCTGGTTTGCGCATAGTGGGACCATCATTTTGTGTTTTCAAATGGACAAATGACCCAACACACCTCCAGGCTGTGTCAGGACTATTTGACCAAGAAGAAGAGTGATGGAGTGATGCATCAGATGGTTTGGGATTATTTGGACTGCATAGTGAAGGAAAGCAGCCAACAAGTGCTTAGCATATGTGGGAACTCCTTCAAGACTGTTGGAAAAGCATTCCAGTTGAAGCTGATTGAGAGAATGCCAAGAGTGTGCAAAGCTGTCATCAAGGCAAATGGTGGCTACTTTGGAGAATCTCAAATATAAATTATATTTTGATTTGTATAACACCTTTTTGGTTAATACATGATTCCACATGTTATTTCTAGTTTTGATGTCTTCACTATTATTCTACAATATAGGGCAGCAGGGTAGCCTAGTGGTTAGAGCGTTGGACAAGTAACTGAAAGGTTGCAAGATCAAATCCCTGAGCTGACAATGTAAGAATCTGTCATTCTTCCCATGAACAGGTAGTTAACTCACTGATCCTAGGCTGTCATTGAAAATTAGAATTTGTTCTTAACTCACTTGCCTAGTTAAATAAATAAATATATATATATTAAAAAAAAATACAAATAAAGAAGAATCCTTGAATGTGTAGGTGTCCAACCTTTTGACTGGTCCTGTAGATATGGAAATGTCAGCTCCACTCAAGAAGTCTTTTATCTGGAGCTATTTCCCAGAGAAGCCCCTAGTACACACACACATACACCAGGTTTTATGTGCTTCTCATGATTACATGCATACTTTTCACTGCAGCCACAGGTCTGCTTTCACATGTTCAAATATTCAACTAGCGTCTCCCAAAATATCTATACATTTATTCATACATTATTTTCATGTATGGGGGAAGAGAAACCATAGTTGAGCTGGGTAGCATTTGACCTCCATGAACCACCCTCTTCCTTCCTTTCTCTGTTCTTCCTTCGTTCATTTTTTTCTGTCCCTCCCTCCCTCCTTTTCCCATTACCACTGGTCACTTCTACCCCTCAGAGAGTACCCCAGCTCTGCCTCTGTTCAGGCCTGATAACGTCACCTCTCAGTGCAGCTTAAATAGCACCTTATTCCCTACATCGGTCACTACTTTGGATGGCTCTGGTCACAATAAGTGCACTACATATGGAATAGGGTTCTATTTGGGACATATATTCTGTGAGTCCAGCTGATGAATATAAATGAGTGCTTCTATTCATGCTCTTCTGTCATCTTATTAACAGAAAACCCCATTAACCTGTTAACTATCACATTCTAGAACATTCGAACAGCCAATTCGCTGACATTACACATTCATTTATTCAATTTATACAGCAGAAAAGTTCACACATTTCTGCTAATGAGATGCATCAAATGTGCACCAAATGCAGATTTGCGCTCCTCTTTCCATTGGCAAACCACCTTGTTACAAACTACTGTTATGTAAATAAAATTCGTCATCACAGTATGTGTGGGTGGGTGTGTGGATGCAAGGCAAATCGGGGAAAAAAGTAGATATGTTGAACTCTGGTAGACTTGTGCCTCCCACTAGGAAAGGAAATGAGACAAAGATACAGCCCCCTAGGAGTTTCCCTCAGAGAGTTGGTCCAAGTAGAGAGACTGAGGCTGGGTCTGAAATGGCATCCTATTCCCTATTTAGTGCACTACTCTTGATCAGATCCCATAGGGAATATGGTGCCATTCAGGACACATCCTGAGACGGTTTCAAATTGCAGGGTCATTATAGAGCCACTAGTATCAGGATTGAATGCCTGACTTCAAACTGTAATGACTAACAGCAGGCCCTGAGAAGAGGAATTCATGTTCTCTCTCATACAGACAACCGCTCTTCACACACACACACACACACACACACACACACACACACACACACACACACACACACACACACACACACACACACACACACACACACACACACACACACACACACACACACACACACACACACACACACACACACACACACACCTTGACACAGGACCTTCATATGAGGACACTCATTCCTGAAAGAATTGGGAACAAACATACACCTCATTCCGGCACTAAGTGGTCCCACAAACACAGATATCACTTCAAAACCTGAAAAACTTGGATAAAAAAATAGACATGCAGGGCACCAGTCTAGTGAGGACAAGTGGTTGCAGTTTCTGGATCACAGGTTCAAGAACAGCTTCTATCCGCCTGTTAAATCAAGAAACCTAAACTGTTTTCATCACACTTTTAGAACAGACAACCTTTTATTCCCTTTTGTGATTTTACCACTTAGCATTTTGTATTGATGTTCTTATGATACATTTGACTATTTAAGTACCACAGGAGGTTGATGGGACCTTGATTGGAGAGGACAGGCTCATAATGGCTGGAGCAGAATCAGTAGAATGGTATCAAATACATCATGGTTTCCATGTGTTTGATGCCATTTCATTCACTCCATTCCAGCCATTATTATGAGCCGTCCTCCCCTGAGCAGCCTCCACTGGTATGTACTTTTTACATTTAATTTAACCTTTATTTAACTAGGCAAGTCAGTTAAGAACAGACTCTTATTTACATTGACAGCCTCCACCGGCCAAACCTGAACAACGCTGGGCCAATTGTGTGCCACCTATGGGACTTCCAATCACGACCGGTTGTGATACAGTCTGGATTTGAACCAGGGTGTCTGTAGTGACGCCTCAAGCATCACTACATCACTATAAGCACTGAGATGCAGTGCCTTAGACCGCTGCGCCACTCAGGAGCACAGTACTATATGTGAGAGAGCTTCTACAAGGAATTCCAATGTGTATATTACTTGTAATACCTGCAAATGGCAAATAAAGTACTTGAACTCCTTAAGAATGTCTGCAGCCAACGAGGCTGTTGAGATCTGACAAGAGGTGAAAATATTACAGGAATACTCTGCAAATGTTGAAGACGTCAGTCAATACACCCCAAACAGCATGCAGTCTTTCAACAAGACGCAATGAAGTTATAGTGTGACGACGTTATTAAAGTAACATACTTCCCTTTCTTATACTGTTTAAACATTTAAACTCTTACAATAACACCGTTAAAATACCAATCTGATCATTTTTTATGTCTTTTATGTTGAAAAACAAATTGTACAATTATATATGGACATATGCTCCATAATTGTACAACTGTAAATGGAGATATTGTACTTTTCATAATAAAACATACTTGTAACAAGAAAAGGTGTGTTAATTGTGAGAATAAAAATAAACGAATCTTCCCCTGGAGGCATAAATGCGCGATTTCCTCTAGATAAGCCAGCTGCAAAGTCAAAATTGGCTATATCGTAAACATTAGTGGAAAATAATTTAAGGTAAAATTAGCAGTGTGGTTAAGGTTAGGATTCAAATCAGATTTTATTACTTTGTGCCTGGTCAGGGCTAGTGACCAGTTTGCAGAACTGTCTCCAGGGCAAGATTCATGACAATAAATGCCAACCTGCCTCCCAGTCATCCCATCCTTATCTTTACAAGGCTGCAGAACATGCAAGGTAGTAATGCAGGGGTTCCCTCATCATCCGCAGTCCCCAAACAATAGGATACATTAAAAAAAAATCCATAACTGTATAATTATTATGATATTTACACTAAGTGCACAAAACATTAAGGACACCACTCTTTCTTTCCATGACAAACTGACCAGGCGTAACTCAATAGTAGGAAGGTGTCCTTGATATTTTGTACACTCAGTGGCTCTGACCCTTTACGTAAGAGACAATCCTCTTTGCCTTCTCTAGCGCTTTCAGTTTCCCCAAATGCTTCCACACTGATGTTCTCTCACCGTTGCTCCAGGGCCTCTTGGGTTGAGGAGTCATTCTCTTAAAACCTAATCACAAAACAAAGAAAAGATTGAAACAAATGAACATGATGGTCCAACACAATAGGGTGGGGGGCACAGGGGAGAGGACCTGAAAAGGAAAGACTTCCTGTGTGTCAGGTAAGCAGCCTCAAAGTCTACCCTCACCAACTTATTGGACTGAGTGAGTTCTGAACATCCCTCGCTGTCCTCTGATCCTGCGTCCAAGTCTTGTTGGGGCTCATTCTGGTGTCTCGGTCTTGACTCTTTAGTGTGTTTTCTTCTGTTCTTTCCCAGGCTTGCCTGAAAACCCCCGAAAGACGGAACATACATAAAAGTAACAACAAATCCACGTATTAGCAAACAATGACAAGCAATGACATTACAGCGTTCCATTGCTTTATGAAAGCAGCCACAGTCTACCGTCACAAATTTACCAGGCTGAGTGAGTTCTGAACATCCCTCGCTGTCCTCTAATCCTGCGTCCAAGTCTTCGTGGGCCTCTATGTGGTTTCTGTATTGACTCTGTAGTGCTCTTTTTCTGTCCTTTCTGACTTGCCTGAAAACCTAAAAAGATATAGATATACGTAGCTATATCAATATCTAGATATAACTATATCTATTGTTTTTTGTTGTTGTTGTGTGATTTGGATTAATCCCCTCTACCACACGGAACCCCAATAATCTACTGACGGAACGCAAGAGGTGGCTAATAACAGACCTCCATCCTATGCTAGCTTGCTACCGATGACCTGGCTCGCTGTCTAAATAGCCGTGACCCCCAACCAACCTCTCTACTCACTGGACCCTTTTGATCACTCGACTAAGCATGCCTCTCCTTAATGTCAATATGCCTTGTCCATTGCTGTTCTGGTTAGTGTTTATTGGCTTATTTCACTGTAGAGCCTCTGGTCCTGCTCACTATACCTTATCCAACCTATTAGTTCCACCACCCACACATGCAATGACATCTCCTGGTTTCAATGATGTTTCTAGAGACAATATCTCTCTCTTCATCACTCAATACCTAGGTTTACCTCCACTGTATTCACATCCTACCATACCTTTGTATGTACATTATACCTTGATGCAGAAACCTCCTTTTACTCTCTGTTCCAGACGTTCTAGACGACCAATTCTTATTGCTTTTAGCCGTACCCTTATTCTACTCCTCCTCGGTTCCTCTGGCGATGTAGAGGTGAATCCAGGCCCTGCAGTGCCTAGCTCCACTCCTATTCCCCAGGCGCTCTCTTTTGACGACTTCTGTAACCGTAATAGCCTTGGTTTCATGCATGTTAACATTAGAAGCCTCCTCCCTAAGTTTGTTCTATTCACTGCTTTAGCACACTCTGCCAACCCGGATGTTTTAGCTGTGTCTGAATCCTGGCTTAGGAAGACCACCAAAAATTCGGAAATTTTAATCCCAAACTACAACATTTTTAGACAAGATAGAACTGCCAAAGGGGGCGGTGTTGCAATCTACTGCAAAGATAGCCTGCAGAGTTCTGTCCTACTATCCAGGTCTGTACCCAAACAATTTGAACTTCTACTTTTAAAAATCCACCTCTCTAAAAACAAGTCTCTCACCGTTTCCGCCTGCTATAGACCACCCTCTGCCCCCAGCTGTGCTCTGGACACCATATGTGAACTGATTGCCCCCCATCTATCTTCAGAGCTCGTGCTGCTAGGCGACCTAAACTGGAACATGCTTAACACCCCAGCCATCCTACAATCTAAACTTGATGCCCTCAATCTCACACAAATTATCAATGAACCTACCAGGTACCTCCCCAAAGCCTTAAACACGGGCAACCCTCATAGATATCATCCTAAACAACTTGCCCTCTAAATACACCTCTGCTGTCTTCAACCAAGATCTCAGTGATCACTGCCTCATTGCCTGCATCCGTAATGGGTCAGCGGTCAAACGACCTCCACTCATCACTGTCAAATGCTCCCTGAAACACTTCAGCGAGCAGGCCTTTCTAATCGACCTGGCCGGGGTATCCTGGAAGGATATTGATCTCATCCCGTCAGTAGAGGATGCCTGGATATTTTTTTTAAATGCCTTCCTAACCATCTTAATTAAACATGCCCCATTCAAGAAATTTAGAACCAGGAACAGATATAGCCCTTGGTTCTACCCAGACCTGACTGCCCTTAACCAACACAAAAACATCCTATGGCGTTCTGCATTAGCATCGAACAGCCCCAGTGATATGCAGCTATTCGGGGAAGCTAGAAACCATTATACACAGGCAGTTAGAAAAGCCAAGGCTAGCTTTTTCAAGCAGAAATTTGCTTCCTGCAACACTAACTCAATAAAGTTCTGGGACACTGTAAAGTCAATGGAGAATAAGAACACCTCCTCCCAGGTGCCTACTGCACTGAAGATAGGAAACACTGTCACCACTGATAAATCCACCATAATTGAGCACGGCTGGCCATGCTTTCCACCTGGCTACTCCTACCCCGGTGAACAGCACTGCACCCCCCACAGCAACTCGCCCAAGCATTCCCCATTTCTCCTTTTCCCAAATCCGTTCAGCTGATGTTCTGAAAGAGCTGCAAAATCTGGACCCCTACAAATCAGCCGGGCTAGACAATCTGGACCCTTTCTTTCTAAAATGATCTGCCGAAATTGTTAACACCCCTATTACTAGCCTGTTCAACCTATCTTTCGTGTCGTCTGAGATTCCCAAAGATTGGAAAGCAGCTGCAGTCATCCCCCTCTTCAAAGGGAGGGACACTCTTGACCCAAACTGCTACAGACCTATATCTATCCTACCATGCCTTTCTAAGGTCTTCGAAAGCCAAGTCAACAAACTGATTTACCGACCATTTCGAATCTCACCATACCTTCTCTGCTATCTGCAATCTGGTTTCAGAGCTGGTCATGGGTGCACCTCAGCCACGCTCAAGGTCCTGAACGATATCTTAACCTCCATCGATAAGAAACATTACTGTGCAGCTGTGTTCATTGATCTGGCCAAGGCTTTCGACTCAATCACCACATCCTCATCGGCAGACTCGACAGCCTTGGTTTCTCAAATGATTGCCTCGCCTGGTTCACCAACTACTTCTCTGATAGAGTTCAGTGTGTCAAATCGGAGGGTCTGCTGTCCGGACCTCTGGCAGTCTCTATGGGGGTGCCACAGGTTTCATTTCTTGGACCGACTTTCTTCTCTGTATACATCAATGAGGTCGCTCTTGCTGCTGGTGAGTCTCTGATCCACCTCTACGCAGACGACACCATTCTGTATACTTCTGGCCCTTCTTTGGACACTGTGTTAACAACCCTCCAGGCAAGCTTCAATGCTATACAACTCTCCTTCCGTGGCCTCCAATTGCTCTTAAATTCAAGAAAAACTAAATGCATGCTCTTCAACCGATCACTGCCTGCACCTGCCCTCCTGTCCAACATCACTACTCTGGACGGCTCTGACTTAGAAAACGTGGACAACTACAAATACTTAGGTGTCTGGTTAGACTGTAAACTCTCCTTCCAGACCCATATCAAACATCTCCAATTCAAAGTTAAATCTAGAATTGGCTTCCTATTTCGCAACAAAGCATCCTTCACTCATGCTGCCAAACATACCCTTGTAAAACTGACCATCGTACCAATCCTCGACTTTGGCGATGTCATTTACAAAATAGCCTCCAATACCCTACTCAACAAATTGGATGCAGTCTATCACCGTGCAATCCGTTTTGTCACCAAAGCCCCATATACTACCCACCATTGCGACCTGTACGCTCTCGTTGGCTGGCCCTCGCTTCATACTCGTCGCCAAACCCACTTGCTCCATGTCATCTACAATACCCTGCTAGGTAAAGTCCCCCCTTATCTCAGCTTGCTGGTCACCATAGCATCTCCCACCTGTAGCAAACGCTCCAGCAGGTATATCTCTCTAGTCACCCCCAAAACCAATTCTTTCTTTGGCCGCCTCTCCTTCCAGTTCTCTGCTGCCAATGACTGGAACGAACTACAAAAATCTCTGAAACTGGAAACTCTTATCTCCCCCACTAGCTTTAAGCACCAACTGTCAGAGCAGCTCACAGATTACTGCACCTGTACATAGCCCATCTATAATTTAGCCCAAACAACTACCTCTTTCCCAACTGTATTTAATTTATTTATGTTGCTCCTTTGCACCCCATTATTTTTATTTCTACTTTGCACATTCTTCCATTGCAAATCTACCATTCCAGTGTTTTACTTGCTATATTGTATTTACTTTGCCACCATGGCCTTTTTTGCCTTTACCTCCCATATCTCACCTCATTTGCTCACATCGTATATAGACTTGTTTATACTGTATTATTGACTGTATGTTTGTTTTACTCCATGTGTAACTCTGTGTCGTTGTATGTGTCGAACTGCCTTTCTTTATCTTGGCCAGGTCGCAATTGTAAATGAGAACTTGTTCTCAACTTGCCTACCTGGTTAAATAAAGGTGAAAAAAATAGCACACCCAGAAGATTAACAACAAATATGAATCTAATGTTCTTCTTAGTCAGTGGTCACCAAACAGTTGAACCCAATCAACTGGTTGATCTCCAAGGCCTTCCAATTAGATCGCCCATCCAACGATGAAGCCTTTTGTTAACACGTTTTCATTTGTTTGGCACTGTTGGCAATAGGTGCACTTAATTCAGCTGCCTACCTAAACGGTCTGGAGATCAAATCAAGTGCACCTACAGGCCCACTGCTGGCCAATCGGACAACTCAGATAACTCTGTCTGCAGCTTCCTTGAGCGGACCGCAAAGTTGATACTATGAGATTTCAAAATGTATAAAACCATGACTAGAGAGTAGGGTTGCAAAGGGTCGGAAACCTTCCATATTCCTGGGAATATGCTTAAATTTATCAAAAAAGTTAGCTTATAACAGTGTACCTTTTTTGTGGGATACACAAAAGACAATTCTCAGTCTTGTGGCATATTGTGGTTAAATTATCCCCAATTCAATGAAATTGCAACCCTCTGCATGCACAGTGCATTGTTCCATCGCATGTACAGCTGATTCTCAAGATCTTGCAAACTAATGAGATGCTATTGAGCTCACACTACCTCACTGTCTGAGCCAAGGACTACATGCTTTCTGGTAAGTTTTGATTACAATACTTTGTGGGGTGAATATTCTTTATATGACATACACCATTTTTTGTTAACTAGTAAATGGTGGTGTGTTTAAAACATTTCTAACTGGTTAACAATTTCTGCTAGTCAGTTTTTGCTACCATGTGGGTTTTAGCTTGCTTGAGCCTGCTAACTGAGGAGTGTTAATTCACCTGTTTCCATACATGATTCATTTCAAAACATTTACCTTACAAAGGAGCTGTTTAGTCTAACTGCTTAACTATTTATCTGTACATGGCATTTTATAGATTTTTTTAAATACAAGAATGTTCTAATCTTTACAGGAAAATGCCACGGGCACCATCTGATGTGTGGAGACATTTCACTGCAGCTAATGTGGAGGGAAAAGTTGTGTACATTTGCAAATACTGTGAAAAATCATATGTGAAGAATGCATCAAAGATGGAGGAATGTAGTCAGAGAAATGCTGATGAATATCTTGCTCGAGCTGTGTATGCAACTGGTTCACCGCTGATGCTCACAGGCAATGTGTATTGGAAGAGATTTCTGACACTGGTGCCCCCGCACATTGACTCCGGTGCCGGTACCCCCTGTATATAGCCTCCACATTGACTCCGGTGCCGGTACCCCCTGTATATAGCCTCCACATTGACTCCGGTGCCGGTACCCCCTGTATATAGCCTCCACATTGACTCTGCACCGGTACCCCCTGTATATAGCCTCCACATTGACTCTGTACCGGTACCCCCTGTATATAGCCTCCACATTGACTCTGTACTGGTACCCCCTGTATATAGCCTCCACATTGACTCTGTACTGGTACCCCCTGTATATAGCCTCCACATTGACTCTGTGCCGGTACCCCCTGTATATAGCCTCCACATTGACTCTGTACTGGTACCCCCTGTATATAGCCTCCACATTGACTCTGTACTGGTACCCCCTGTATATAGCCTCCACATTGACTCTGTACTGGTACCCCTGTATATAGCCTCCACATTGACTCTGTACCGGTACCCCCTGTATATAGCCTCCACATTGACTCTGTACCGGTACCCCTGTATATAACCTCCACATTGACTCTGTACCGGTACCCCCTGTATATAGCCTCCACATTGACTCTGTACCGGTACCCCCTGTATATAGCCTCCACATTGACTCTGTACCGGTACCCCCTGTATATAGCCTCCACATTGACTCTGTACCGGTACCCCCTGTATATAGCCTCCACATTGACTCTGTACCGGTACCCCCTGTATATAGCCCCGCTATTGTTATGTACTGCTGCGCTTTAATTATTTGTTATTAGGTATTTTCTTAAAACTGCATTGTTGGTTAAGGGCATGTCAGTAAGCATTTCACTGTAAGGTCTACCTACACCTGTTGTATTTGGCACATGTGACAAATAACATTTGATTTGAAGTATAGCAAGACGAACACACACACACACACACACACACACACACACACACACACACACACACACACACACACACACACACACACACACACACACACACACATTTACATTTACATTTAAGTCATTTAGCAGACGCTCTTATCCAGAGCGACTTACAAATTGGTGCATTCACCTTATGACATCCAGTGGAACAGCCACTTTACAATAGTGCATCTAAATCTTTTAAGGGGGGGGGTGAGAAGGATTACTTTATCCTATCCTAGGTATTCCTTAAAGAGGTGGGGTTTCAGGTGTCTCCGGAAGGTGGTGATTGACTCCGCTGTCCTGGCGTCGTGAGGGAGTTTGTTCCACCATTGGGGAGCCAGAGCAGCGAACAGTTTTGACTGGGCTGAGCGGGAACTGTACTTCCTCAGTGGTAGGGAGGCGAGCAGGCCAGAGGTGGATGAACGCAGTGCCCTTTTTTGGGTGTAGGGCCTGATCAGAGCCTGGAGGTACTGAGGTGCCGTTCCCCTCACAGCTCCGTAGGCAAGCACCATGGTCTTGTAGCGGATGCGAGCTTCAACTGGAAGCCAGTGGAGAGAGCGGAGGAGCGGGGTGACGTGAGAGAACTTGGGAAGGTTGAACACCAGACGGGCTGCGGCGTTCTGGATGAGTTGTAGGGGTTTAATGGCACAGGCAGGGAGCCCAGCCAACAGCGAGTTGCAGTAATCCAGACGGGAGATGACAAGTGCCTGGATTAGGACCTGCGCCGCTTCCTGTGTGAGGCAGGGTCGTACTCTGCGGATGTTGTAGAGCATGAACCTACAGGAACGGGCCACCGCCTTGATGTTAGTTGAGAACGACAGGGTGTTGTCCAGGATCACGCCAAGGTTCTTAGCGCTCTGGGAGGAGGACACAATGGAGTTGTCAACCGTGATGGCGAGATCATGGAACGGGCAGTCCTTCCCCGGAAGGAAGAGCAGCTCCGTCTTGCCGAGGTTCAGCTTGAGGTGGTGATCCGTTATCCACACTGATATGTCTGCCAGACATGCAGAGATGCGATTCGCCACCTGGTCATCAGAAGGGGGAAAGGAGAAGATTAATTGTGTGTCGTCTGCATAGCAATGATAGGAGAGACCATGTGAGGTTATGACAGAGCCAAGTGACTTGGTGTATAGCGAGAATAGGAGAGGGCCTAGAACAGAGCCCTGGGGGACACCAGTGGTGAGAGCGCGTGGTGAGGAGACAGATTCTCGCCACGCCACCTGGTAGGAGCGACCTACACACACACACACACACACACACACACACACACACACACACACACACACACACACACACACACACACACACACACACACACACACACACACACACACACACACACACACACACACACACACACACACACACACACACACACACACACACACACACACACACACACACACACACACACACACACACACACACACACACACAAACCTTGCAAACAAAACCCACAGAGCTGCTGGGTGACCCACTAATTGGCCAGGGAATAATGTCCATCCCTGCCAGCTCATTTAATGCTGCAAGCTAGAGAAAAAGAACAAGTGAAAGGCCAATGTCTGGCTCCTTCTCAGTTTGAAAGGCCAAATGCAGTCTTTCATATAGAGAGGGTCAATGAAAACTCTGAGTCTGTGTCCTAACGGCACCCTGTTTCCGATATAGTGCACTACCTTTGACCAGGGGCCATAAGAAGTAGTGTACTATATAGGGAATATGGTACCTTTTGGGACACACGTTCTTGGTATAGCGGGCCAGATGCAATGTATCTCTGAGCCTGTGTGTTGAGTATGTGGTCCCTGTACTCAGCGGGCTCTGCCTCAGTATTCTGACAGCTTCTTTTGAAGCCTAGGATTCAGATGGAGGACAGAGCTGCTCTCTCTATCCTCTCTTTCTCCCTCTCCCTTTCTCTCCCCCTCTCTCTGACACCCTCTCTCTTCCCTCTACCTCCCCCCCTCTCTCTCTTTCACAGACACCCTCTCTTCCCTCTCCCTTCCCCCTTTTCTCTCTCTCAGAGATATCCTCTCTCCTGCCTCTCTCTCTCCTGGCTCTCTCTCTCTCTCTCTCTCTCCCTCCTGCCTCTCTCTCTCTCTCTCTCTCTCTCTCTCTCTCTCTCTCTCTCTCTCTCTCTCTCTCTCTCTCTCTCTCTGTCAATTCAAGGGGCTTTATTGGCATGGGAAACATGTGTTAACATTGCCAAAGCAAGTGAGGTAGATAATATACAAAAGTGAAATAAACAATAAAAATTAACAGTAAACATTACACATACAGAAATTTCAAAACAATAAAGACATTACAAATGTCATATTATGTATATATACAGTGTTGTAACAATGTACAAATGGTTAAAGAACACAAGGGAAAATAAATAAGCATAAATATGGGTTGTATTTACAATGGTGTTTGTTCTTCACTTGTTGCCCTTTTGTTGTGGCAACAGGTCACACATCGTGCTGCTGTGATGGCACACTGTGGAATTTCCCCCAGTAGATATGGGAGTTTATCAAAATTGGATTTGTTTTCGAATTCTTGGTGGATCTGTGTAATCTGAGGAAAATATGTATCTCTAATATGGTCATACATTGGGCAGGAGGTTAGGAAGTGCAGCTCAGTTTCCACCTCATTTTGTGGGCAGTGAGCACATAGCCTGTCTTCTCTTGAGAGCCATGTCTGCCTACGGCGGCCTTTCTCAATAGCAAGGCTATGCTCACTGAGTCTGTACATAGTCAAAGCTTTCCTTAATTTTGGGTCAGTCACAGTGGTCAGGTATTCTGCCGCTGTGTACTCTCTGTGTAGGGCCAAATAGCATTCTAGTTTCTCTCTCTCTCTCTCTCTCCTGCCTCCCTCTCTCTCTCTCTCCTGCTTCTCTCTCTCCTGCCTCTCTCTCTCTCTCCTGCCTCTCTCTCTCTCCGGCCTCTCTCTCTCTTTCTCTCTCTCCTCGCTCTCTCTCCTGCCTCTCTCTCTCTCTCCTGCCTCTCTCTCCAGCCTCTCTCTCTCCTGCCTCTCTCCTGCCTCTCTCTCCTGACTCTCTCTCCTGCCTCTCTCTCCTGCCTCTCTCTCCTGCTTCTCTCCTGCCTCTCTCTCCTGCCTCTCTCTCCTGCCTCTCTCTCCTGCCTCTTTCTCCTGCCTCTCCCTTTCTTTACTGCTCCATCTCTGTCTCACTCTTGCTCCCCATTTTCACTCTCTTACTCTTTCACTTCTCCCTGAATCTGGAGAGAAGCAGAGAGAGAGAGAAAGAGTGTCAGAGAGACAGAGAAAGCAGAGAGGGAGATGGAGAAAGGAAGACAGAGAACCTGCTTTGGTTTCCTCGCCTCCTTCCTAATCTTTCAAAGCCTCAAATACAGCTACCACAGTACTAGGCTTCCATTAACCACACACATGCTCGCGCAAAAGCATAAGTGTGTGTCGTGAAAGCTAAGCAGGTCTGTCTCAAACAGGAGAGTCGCTTTCCACCTCTCTGTCATAAAGGCTCATTTGGAGCTCCCAGAGAATAGGTTTGGTGACATGAAACCTACCAGTCTTTATGAAACTGGCTGTTTGGCTCCTGGATGGTGATTGGACGAGCAGCGTATTGGATGTTACAGATGATTTCTCTCCAGACCCTATGGTGGTGTGACCTTTTGAGGCTGGGAGTGACAATCTGGTAACTTTGGAGTGGTCAGTGCCATGGAGAACACCAGAACAATGTAGACTGTTGGGACATTGAGGTTTTTGAAGATGGAGAACACCAGAACCATGTAGACTGTTGGGACATTGAGGTTTCTGAAGATGGAGAACACCAGAACCATGTAGACTGTTGGGACATTGAGGTTTCTGAAGATGGAGAACACCAGAACCATGTAGACTGTTGGGACATTGAGGTTTCTGAAGATGGAGAACACCAGAACCATGTAGACTGTTGATACATTGAGGTTTCTGAAGATGGAGAACACCAGAACCATGTAGACTGTTGGGACATTGAGGTTTCTGAAGATGGAGAACACCAGAACCATGTAGACTGTTGGGACATTGAGGTTTCTGAAGATGGAGAACACCAGAACCATGTAGACTGTTGGGACATTGAGGTTTCTGAAGATGGAGAACACCAGAACCATGTAGACTGTTGATACATTGAGGTTTCTGAAGATGGAGAACACCAGAACCATGTATAGTGTTGGGACATTGAGGTTTCTGAAGATGGAGAACACCAGAACCATGTAGAGTGTTGGGATATTGAGGTTTCTGAAGATGGAGAACACCAGAACCATGTAGAGTGTTGGGACATTGAGGTTTCTGAAGATGGAGAACACCAGAACCATGTAGACTGTTGGGACATTGAGGTTTATGCATTATGATGCATTTACATGGCACTAACATTCTATGGCAGCCATGTTAATGCCCCATTAACATGACATGGGGAATATTTAAATAATGCTGTGTAACGGAATGTCTAGAACTAGAACCAAAAGTTGGCCCAACTGTCTAAATACACAGCTCTGGAGAAGACTATCCAGAACACTCTAGAACACAGTCTAGAGCACTCTGTGTGTGTGTCTGTGTGTGTCTGTGTGTGCATTGTTTCATTGTTAAGCTTTTGTAAACTCCTACACACTTCCTGAGAATCGACAGCTCCTTCTCTCCTCTCCTCTCCTCCTCCTCTCCTCTCTCTCCTCGCTCCCTCTCTCTCCTCGCTCCCTCTCTCTGCGTCCATCTCTCCCTGTATTGAGTATCTGTGTGTGTGTGAGATCATTAGTATCATAAATTGAAGGAGCAGGAAAAGTCCAGTGCAGCTGTGGCTGACGTGATACACACACACAGTGTACTGATTTCCCTGGGTAAGCGTGTGCTGCGTGGTTGTCTCAGAGGAGAGAGCTGTCAAACTGGCTTCAGTAATCCTCCTCCTGGAGCGCGACAGCAACACATGATATTGGAGCATATGCATCCCAAAGAGCACCCTATTCCCTATATAGTGCATGGTCAAAAGTAGTGCACTATATAGGCCATTTGGGACACATTCTCAGTCAGAACACACACAGTCTGGTCTGTACCATAATCACCTTCTAGCCACAGGTTTCCTGGGGAGGTTACTGGGGAAACGATTATGGGTGGCACTTCCGGAGGAAGACCTATCATCACATGTGGCATGACGACCTCACCAGCCCCGAGAGGTTACTGTCTGTTGCAGATGTTACATTGAAAGATGATGCAGACTGTCTGCTGTACACAGGGATTCCACTTATAGAATTCAACACTCTTGTGTCTTGCTTCCAAGGTTTTGCCCCCACATCATCAACAATGACAGTTGTAGACCAAGTTCTGTTGACACTAATGCAACATAGAACTTTGTTATAGCTGATTTAGCAAGAAGCTTCAGAAGGTCACCCGGACAGGTCAGTAAAACGCTGAATTCTGGATAGATGTCGTTGCTGAGCACACCAAGGATCTCATTCCATGGCTGCCTCGTGAGACAATAAAGACTACTATGCCACAGGTTTTTCAGGATCATTTTTCAAGAACAACTTGTGTTATTGACTGCACAGAAAGTGTTTTGCAGAAGGCTAAAATTCTGGAATCAAGAACTGAATCTTACAGTCACTCCTATGCCAGTAATACTGTAAAATATCTAGTTGCAACTGTTCCATCAGGAATGGTTATGTTCATTTCAGAGGCTTATGGTGGGAAATGTAGCGATGGGTTCATAACACAGAACTCACAGCCATCTCCGTGCTGGAGATGAGGTGATGGGGGACCGTGGACTTCGTAGAGGAACGGAATGTACGCTTGGTCTTACAGGCAAGCTGTTGACAAGCCAGTTGACAAATGAGCAGGTCACTCGCACACGACGCATTGCTAATGTCCGTATCCATGTGGAACGAGCAGTAAGGTGTCTTAAGGTGTACAGGATTCTCTCACAAACTGTACCTATTAGTTTGGTCCCTAAAAAATGAAAAAATACTTAAAATGTGTGCAGCTCTTGTAAATCTGAGAGGAGAGCTTATTTCTCGCAAATAGACACAATGTCTAACATAATCAACCTGACTAACAACATGCGATCATCGTTTATGTATTCCAAAAATGTACATCACTTTATTCCTATTAATGAACTGCAAGACATTGTCAGCATTCGTTGCATTATTTTATTCCGAATGTTAGCTGTATTTGTTTTAAATCACTGTTGTGTCCTTGTTGTGTCATCGTTTTGTCATTGTTTTGTCAGCTCACACAACTGCCTGTACCAACTTGCCTGTTTTAACTGCTTCTGTCCTATGAAAAATTACACTGTGTTTGAGTAGGTATATATTTTAATAAATTGATTATCTAATATATTAGAAGCGTATTTATTATTTAAATATATATATTTATTAAAACAGTACTTCATGAAGAAAATGCACGCTCAAACTAATTGAATTGTGTTTGCCCAGCATATTCAATCTACTGCTCACGCCCATCTACTTAAAGAGCTCCAGGTACTTTGGGCAGAGATGCAACTTCTTTTCAGCCAAATCATCAGCCAACCGAGGTACCTTGTGTAAAAAGTGGAACTTCTGCAGCTGTTGCACATGTGCATCTGTGTAGTATTTATCAAATGGAATGTCTACTTCTATGTGCTCGCTTGGTGTCCGGACGACCAGCTTGCAGCTCTGTAGACCCAGGCGCATCGTGGTGACGTGTCTGAAAGAAGGAATAAGAAAGCACATTGCTACAAAATTCAGATTAGTATGAGTTTACAATACAATGTTCAATACTTGTAATAATACAGCTAATAATCTATTTCCTTGAAAACATTTTTACCCACCTGAAGGTAGTATCCATCTTTTCCATTGGGGTGAATTAAGTACTATCCATCATCCAAGCTTTTCATGTCACCATTTGGCCGACTCAGAAATTCTGTCAGATATGTGGAACTCTTGAAGGGGCACTTGATCTCAAGGAGCTGTTGCATCAAGGATCCCATATGGGCTGGCTCCCTACCAAGGATCCCATCAGGGCTGGCTCCCAACCAAGGATCCCATATGGGCTGGCTCCCAACCAAGGATCCCATCAGGGCTGGCTCCCAACCAAGGATCCCATCAGGGCTGGCTCCCAACCAAGGATCCCATCTGGGCTGGCTCCCAACCAAGGATCCCATCAGGGCTGGCTCCCAACCAAGGATCCCATCAGGGCTGGCTCCCAACCAAGGATCCCATCTGGGCTGGCTCCCAACCAAGGATCCCATCTGGGCTGGCTCCCAACCAAGGATCCCATATGGGCTGGCTCCCAACCAAGGATCTCACCTGGGCTGGCTCCCAACCAAGGATCCCATCTGGGCTGGCTCCCAACCAAGGATCCCATCTGGGCTGGCTCCCAACCAAGGATGGTCAGGTTGCACCACCAGGCCTCTGTTCTCCACAACATGCCCTCTGCTCTCCAGGAGTGTGATGACATTGACCTCATTTTCTTTGCCATGCTTTGTTGCTGTATTTCCAGTGAAGGTTGGGTACACATGCTCATTTACACATTTTGTGGGATCTGTAGTGTGTCGTTTGGGGACTCGTTTCGCTGTTAGACGCAGCTTCCTAGCATCATGCCGTAGCTGTGAAGCACTTTGGATCTTGGTTTCTTCCATCGATGTAGCTGCTTGTACGGGGGGTCATTTGATGTACTGTGCTGTAGGCCTCATAAAACATTGTGTTCTTTCCACAGGTTAGTGTTGTGCTGTGTTCAGCGTGACACTGTGTGTTTGTGTGAGCTGAATAATGTTGGCTTGGGCCTGCCTTAATGCTGCTGTCTACATCGGCTCTGTAATTTAGCCGAAATAGTGGGGCCATTACCTAGGATTTGATGTGGCTTGTGAACTCGCCATGGTTCCTAAAAAGTCGGGAGAAGGTTGTGGAATCGTCCTGCGACGACGGTGATGGGCCTGGATATGTGTGGTGGGGTCTGTGGTGTTTACAATGGATGTGTTTCGCAGGACAGGAGACCTCAACCCTACATTCTTCCTCACACCTGAGTTCCACTTCCTTTGCACATCAGTGCATGCCATTCCTGGTTAGCCTTGCCTGACTGCACTCTCAACCTACATGGAAGAAAATATATTTTGTTATTATCTAACCCAATGTTTCCCAAACCCTCCCGGAGAACCCGTTGTCCTGCGCATTCATGTCATTTTTGGTCATTACATTACTGACCTTCCACAGAATTGCTGCAGCATGACGACAAGAGCGTCCTGGCCCTGCAATACATGAGCAACCCGCTGTCTGTACGACACCTGTCATTGATGCTAGTACCCACGCCTTGTGATGAGATGTGTCCGCTGTCTGTATGACACCTGTCGTTGATGCTAGTACCCACGCCTTGTGATGAGATGTGTCCTCTGTCTGTACGACACCTGTCGTTGATGCAAGTACCCACGCCTTGTGATGAGATGTGTCCGCTGTCTGTACGACACCTGTCGTTGATGCTAGTACCCACGCCTTGTGATGAGATGTGTCCGCTGTCTGTACGACACCTGTCGTTGATGCTAGTACCCACGCCTTGTGATGAGATGTGTCCGCTGTCTGTACGACACCTGTCGTTGATGCTAGTACCCACGCCTTGTGATGAGATGTGTCCGCTGTCTGTACGACACCTGTCGTTGATGCTAGTACCCACGCCTTGTGATGAGATGTGTCCGCTGTCTGTACGACACCTGTCGTTGATGCTAGTACCCACGCCTTGTGATGAGATGTGTCCGCTGTCTGTACGACACCTGTCATTGATGCTAGTACCCACGCCTTGTGATGAGATGTGTCCGCTGTCTGTACGACACCTGTCGTTGATGCTAGTACCCACGCCTTGTGATGAGATGTGTCCGCTGTCTGTACGACACCTGTCATTGATGCTAGTACCCACGCCTTGTGATGAGATGTGTCCGCTGTCTGTACGACACCTGTCATTGATGCTAGTACCCACGCCTTGTGATGAGATGTGTCCGCTGTCTGTACGACACCTGTCATTGATGCTAGTACCCACGCCTTGTGATGAGATGTGTCCGCTGTCTGTATGACACCTGTCGTTGATGCAAGTACCCACGCCTTGTGATGAGATGTGTCCGCTGTCTGTATGACACCTGTCGTTGATGCAAGTACCCACGCCTTGTGATGAGATGTGTCCGCTGTCTGTACGACACCTGTCGTTGATGCAAGTACCCACGCCTTGTGATGAGATGTGTCCGCTGTCTGTACGACACCTGTCGTTGATGCAAGTACCCACGCCTTGTGATGAGATGTGTCTGCTGTCTGTACGACACCTGTCATTGATGCTAGTACCCACGCCTTGTGATGAGATGTGTCTGCTGTCTGTACGACACCTGTCATTGATGCTAGTACCCACGCCTTGTGATGAGATGTGTCCGCTGTCTGTACGACACCTGTCATTGATGCTAGTACCCACGCCTTGTGATGAGATGTGTCCACTGTCTGTATGACACCTGTCGTTGATGCTAGTACCCACGCCTTGTGATGAGACGTGTCCGCTGTCTGTACGACACCTGTCGTTGATGCAAGTACCCACGCCTTGTGATGAGATGTGTCCGCTGTCTGTACGACACCTGTCGTTGATGCAAGTACCCACGCCTTGTGATGAGATGTGTCTGCTGTCTGTACGACACCTGTCGTTGATGCAAGTACCCACGCCTTGTGATGAGATGTGTCCGCTGTCTGTACGACACCTGTCGTTGATGCTAGTACCCACGCCTTGTGATGAGATGTGTCCGCTGTCTGTATGACACCTGTCGTTGATGCTAGTACCCACGCCTTGTGATGAGATGTGTCCGCTGTCTGTATGACACCTGTCGTTGATGCTAGTACCCACGCCTTGTGATGAGATGTGTCCGCTGTCTGTATGACACCTGTCGTTGATGCAAGTACCCACGCCTTGTGATGAGACGTGTCCGCTGTCTGTACGACACCTGTCATTGATGCTAGTACCCACGCCTTGTGATGAGATGTGTCCGCTGTCTGTATGACACCTGTCGTTGATGCAAGTACCCACGCCTTGTGATGAGACGTGTCCGCTGTCTGTACGACACCTGTCATTGATGCTAGTACCCACGCCTTGTGATGAGATGTGTCCGCTGTCTGTACGACACCTGTCATTGATGCTAGTACCCACGCCTTGTGATGAGATGTGTCCGCTGTCTGTACGACACCTGTCGTTGATGCAAGTACCCACGCCTTGTGATGAGATGTGTCCGCTGTCTGTATGACACCTGTCGTTGATGCAAGTACCCACGCCTTGTGATGAGATGTGTCCGCTGTCTGTACGACACCTGTCATTGATGCTAGTACCCACGCCTTGTGATGAGATGTGTCCGCTGTCTGTACGACACCTGTCATTGATGCAAGTACCCACGCCTTGTGATGAGATGTGTCCGCTGTCTGTATGACACCTGTCGTTGATGCAAGTACCCACGCCTTGTGATGAGATGTGTCCGCTGTCTGTACGATACCTGTCGTTGATGCTAGTACCCACGCCTTGTGATGAGATGTGTCCGCTGTCTGTACGACACCTGTCGTTGATGCTAGTACCCACGCCTTGTGATGAGATGTGTCCGCTGTCTGTACGACACCTGTCATTGATGCTAGTACCCACGCCTTGTGATGAGATGTGTCCGCTGTCTGTACGACACCTGTCGTTGATGCTAGTACCCACGCCTTGTGATGAGATGTGTCCGCTGTCTGTACGACACCTGTCATTGATGCTAGTACCCACGCCTTGTGATGAGATGTGTCCGCTGTCTGTACGACACCTGTCATTGATGCAAGTACCCACGCCTTGTGATGAGATGTGTCCGCTGTCTGTACGACACCTGTCATTGATGCTAGTACCCACGCCTTGTGATGAGATGTGTCCGCTGTCTGTACGACACCTGTCATTGATGCTAGTACCCACGCCTTGTGATGAGATGTGTCCGCTGTCTGTACGACACCTGTCGTTGATGCAAGTACCCACGCCTTGTGATGAGATGTGTCCGCTGTCTGTACGACACCTGTCGTTGATGCAAGTACCCACGCCTTGTGATGAGATGTGTCCGCTGTCTGTACGACACCTGTCGTTGATGCAAGTACCCACGCCTTGTGATGAGATGTGTCCGCTGTCTGTACGACACCTGTCGTTGATGCAAGTACCCACGCCTTGTGATGAGATGTGTCCGCTGTCTGTACGACACCTGTCGTTGATGCAAGTACCCACGCCTTGTGATGAGATGTGTCCGCTGTCTGTACGACACCTGTCGTTGATGCTAGTACCCACGCCTTGTGATGAGATGTGTCCGCTGTCTGTATGACACCTGTCGTTGATGCAAGTACCCACGCCTTGTGATGAGATGTGTCCGCTGTCTGTATGACACCTGTCGTTGATGCAAGTACCCACGCCTTGTGATGAGATGTGTCCGCTGTCTGTACGACACCTGTCGTTGATGCAAGTACCCACGCCTTGTGATGAGATGTGTCCGCTGTCTGTACGACACCTGTCGTTGATGCAAGTACCCACGCCTTGTGATGAGATGTGTCTGCTGTCTGTACGACACCTGTCATTGATGCTAGTACCCACGCCTTGTGATGAGATGTGTCTGCTGTCTGTACGACACCTGTCATTGATGCTAGTACCACGCCTTGTGATGAGATGTGTCCGCTGTCTGTACGACACCTGTCATTGATGCTAGTACCCACGCCTTGTGATGAGATGTGTCCGCTGTCTGTACGACACCTGTCATTGATGCAAGTACCCACGCCTTGTGATGAGATGTGTCCGCTGTCTGTACGACACCTGTCATTGATGCTAGTACCCACGCCTTGTGATGAGATGTGTCCGCTGTCTGTACGACACCTGTCATTGATGCTAGTACCCACGCCTTGTGATGAGATGTGTCCGCTGTCTGTACGACACCTGTCGTTGATGCAAGTACCCACGCCTTGTGATGAGATGTGTCCGCTGTCTGTACGACACCTGTCGTTGATGCAAGTACCCACGCCTTGTGATGAGATGTGTCCGCTGTCTGTACGACACCTGTCGTTGATGCAAGTACCCACGCCTTGTGATGAGATGTGTCCGCTGTCTGTACGACACCTGTCGTTGATGCAAGTACCCACGCCTTGTGATGAGATGTGTCCGCTGTCTGTACGACACCTGTCGTTGATGCAAGTACCCACGCCTTGTGATGAGATGTGTCCGCTGTCTGTACGACACCTGTCATTGATGCTAGTACCCACGCCTTGTGATGAGATGTGTCCGCTGTCTGTATGACACCTGTCGTTGATGCTAGTACCCACGCCTTGTGATGAGATGTGTCCGCTGTCTGTATGACACCTGTCGTTGATGCTAGTACCCACGCCTTGTGATGAGATGTGTCCTCTGTCTGTACGACACCTGTCGTTGATGCTAGTACCCACGCCTTGTGATGAGATGTGTCCGCTGTCTGTATGACACCTGTCGTTGATGCAAGTACCCACGCCTTGTGATGAGACGTGTCCGCTGTCTGTACGACACCTGTCATTGATGCTAGTACCCACGCCTTGTGATGAGATGTGTCCGCTGTCTGTATGACACCTGTCGTTGATGCAAGTACCCACGCCTTGTGATGAGACGTGTCCGCTGTCTGTACGACACCTGTCATTGATGCTAGTACCCACGCCTTGTGATGAGATGTGTCCGCTGTCTGTACGACACCTGTCTTGATGCTAGTACCCACGCCTTGTGATGAGATGTGTCCGCTGTCTGTACGACACCTGTCGTTGATGCAAGTACCCACGCCTTGTGATGAGATGTGTCCGCTGTCTGTACGACACCTGTCGTTGATGCAAGTACCCACGCCTTGTGATGAGATGTGTCCGCTGTCTGTATGACACCTGTCGTTGATGCAAGTACCCACGCCTTGTGATGAGATGTGTCCGCTGTCTGTACGACACCTGTCATTGATGCTAGTACCCACGCCTTGTGATGAGATGTGTCCGCTGTCTGTACGACACCTGTCATTGATGCAAGTACCCACGCCTTGTGATGAGATGTGTCCGCTGTCTGTATGACACCTGTCGTTGATGCAAGTACCCACGCCTTGTGATGAGATGTGTCCGCTGTCTGTACGATACCTGTCGTTGATGCTAGTACCCACGCCTTGTGATGAGATGTGTCCGCTGTCTGTACGACACCTGTCGTTGATGCTAGTACCCACGCCTTGTGATGAGATGTGTCCGCTGTCTGTACGACACCTGTCATTGATGCTAGTACCCACGCCTTGTGATGAGATGTGTCCGCTGTCTGTACGACACCTGTCGTTGATGCTAGTACCCACGCCTTGTGATGAGATGTGTCCGCTGTCTGTACGACACCTGTCATTGATGCTAGTACCCACGCCTTGTGATGAGATGTGTCCGCTGTCTGTACGACACCTGTCATTGATGCAAGTACCCACGCCTTGTGATGAGATGTGTCCGCTGTCTGTACGACACCTGTCATTGATGCTAGTACCCACGCCTTGTGATGAGATGTGTCCGCTGTCTGTACGACACCTGTCATTGATGCTAGTACCCACGCCTTGTGATGAGATGTGTCCGCTGTCTGTACGACACCTGTCGTTGATGCAAGTACCCACGCCTTGTGATGAGATGTGTCCGCTGTCTGTACGACACCTGTCGTTGATGCAAGTACCCACGCCTTGTGATGAGATGTGTCCGCTGTCTGTACGACACCTGTCGTTGATGCAAGTACCCACGCCTTGTGATGAGATGTGTCCGCTGTCTGTACGACACCTGTCGTTGATGCAAGTACCCACGCCTTGTGATGAGATGTGTCCGCTGTCTGTACGACACCTGTCGTTGATGCAAGTACCCACGCCTTGTGATGAGATGTGTCCGCTGTCTGTACGACACCTGTCATTGATGCTAGTACCCACGCCTTGTGATGAGATGTGTCCGCTGTCTGTATGACACCTGTCGTTGATGCAAGTACCCACGCCTTGTGATGAGATGTGTCCTCTGTCTGTATGACACCTGTCGTTGATGCAAGTACCCACGCCTTGTGATGAGATGTGTCCGCTGTCTGTACGACACCTGTCGTTGATGCAAGTACCCACGCCTTGTGATGAGATGTGTCCGCTGTCTGTACGACACCTGTCGTTGATGCAAGTACCCACGCCTTGTGATGAGATGTGTCTGCTGTCTGTACGACACCTGTCATTGATGCTAGTACCCACGCCTTGTGATGAGATGTGTCTGCTGTCTGTACGACACCTGTCATTGATGCTAGTACCCACGCCTTGTGATGAGATGTGTCCGCTGTCTGTACGACACCTGTCATTGATGCTAGTACCCACGCCTTGTGATGAGATGTGTCCGCTGTCTGTACGACACCTGTCATTGATGCAAGTACCCACGCCTTGTGATGAGATGTGTCCGCTGTCTGTACGACACCTGTCATTGATGCTAGTACCCACGCCTTGTGATGAGATGTGTCCGCTGTCTGTACGACACCTGTCATTGATGCTAGTACCCACGCCTTGTGATGAGATGTGTCCGCTGTCTGTACGACACCTGTCGTTGATGCAAGTACCCACGCCTTGTGATGAGATGTGTCCGCTGTCTGTACGACACCTGTCGTTGATGCAAGTACCCACGCCTTGTGATGAGATGTGTCCGCTGTCTGTACGACACCTGTCGTTGATGCAAGTACCCACGCCTTGTGATGAGATGTGTCCGCTGTCTGTACGACACCTGTCGTTGATGCAAGTACCCACGCCTTGTGATGAGATGTGTCCGCTGTCTGTACGACACCTGTCGTTGATGCAAGTACCCACGCCTTGTGATGAGATGTGTCCGCTGTCTGTACGACACCTGTCATTGATGCTAGTACCCACGCCTTGTGATGAGATGTGTCCGCTGTCTGTATGACACCTGTCGTTGATGCAAGTACCCACGCCTTGTGATGAGATGTGTCCGCTGTCTGTACGACACCTGTCGTTGATGCAAGTACCCACGCCTTGTGATGAGATGTGTCCGCTGTCTGTACGACACCTGTCGTTGATGCAAGTACCCACGCCTTGTGATGAGATGTGTCCGCTGTCTGTACGACACCTGTCGTTGATGCAAGTACCCACGCCTTGTGATGAGATGTGTCTGCTGTCTGTACGACACCTGTCATTGATGCTAGTACCCACGCCTTGTGATGAGATGTGTCTGCTGTCTGTACGACACCTGTCATTGATGCTAGTACCCACGCCTTGTGATGAGATGTGTCCGCTGTCTGTACGACACCTGTCATTGATGCTAGTACCCACGCCTTGTGATGAGATGTGTCCGCTGTCTGTATGACACCTGTCGTTGATGCTAGTACCCACGCCTTGTGATGAGACGTGTCCGCTGTCTGTACGACACCTGTCGTTGATGCAAGTACCCACGCCTTGTGATGAGATGTGTCCGCTGTCTGTACGACACCTGTCGTTGATGCAAGTACCCACGCCTTGTGATGAGATGTGTCTGCTGTCTGTACGACACCTGTCGTTGATGCAAGTACCCACGCCTTGTGATGAGATGTGTCCGCTGTCTGTACGACACCTGTCATTGATGCTAGTACCCACGCCTTGTGATGAGATGTGTCCGCTGTCTGTATGACACCTGTCGTTGATGCTAGTACCCACGCCTTGTGATGAGATGTGTCCGCTGTCTGTATGACACCTGTCGTTGATGCTAGTACCCACGCCTTGTGATGAGATGTGTCCTCTGTCTGTACGACACCTGTCGTTGATGCTAGTACCCACGCCTTGTGATGAGATGTGTCCGCTGTCTGTATGACACCTGTCGTTGATGCAAGTACCCACGCCTTGTGATGAGACGTGTCCGCTGTCTGTACGACACCTGTCATTGATGCTAGTACCCACGCCTTGTGATGAGATGTGTCCGCTGTCTGTATGACACCTGTCGTTGATGCAAGTACCCACGCCTTGTGATGAGACGTGTCCGCTGTCTGTACGACACCTGTCATTGATGCTAGTACCCACGCCTTGTGATGAGATGTGTCCGCTGTCTGTACGACACCTGTCATTGATGCTAGTACCCACGCCTTGTGATGAGATGTGTCCGCTGTCTGTACGACACCTGTCGTTGATGCAAGTACCCACGCCTTGTGATGAGATGTGTCCGCTGTCTGTACGACACCTGTCGTTGATGCAAGTACCCACGCCTTGTGATGAGATGTGTCCGCTGTCTGTATGACACCTGTCGTTGATGCAAGTACCCACGCCTTGTGATGAGATGTGTCCACTGTCTGTACGACACCTGTCATTGATGCTAGTACCCACGCCTTGTGATGAGATGTGTCCGCTGTCTGTACGACACCTGTCATTGATGCAAGTACCCACGCCTTGTGATGAGATGTGTCCGCTGTCTGTATGACACCTGTCGTTGATGCAAGTACCCACGCCTTGTGATGAGATGTGTCCGCTGTCTGTACGATACCTGTCGTTGATGCTAGTACCCACGCCTTGTGATGAGATGTGTCCGCTGTCTGTACGACACCTGTCGTTGATGCTAGTACCCACGCCTTGTGATGAGATGTGTCCGCTGTCTGTACGACACCTGTCGTTGATGCTAGTACCCACGCCTTGTGATGAGATGTGTCCGCTGTCTGTACGACACCTGTCGTTGATGCTAGTACCCACGCCTTGTGATGAGATGTGTCCGCTGTCTGTACGACACCTGTCATTGATGCTAGTACCCACGCCTTGTGATGAGATGTGTCCGCTGTCTGTACGACACCTGTCATTGATGCAAGTACCCACGCCTTGTGATGAGATGTGTCCGCTGTCTGTACGACACCTGTCATTGATGCTAGTACCCACGCCTTGTGATGAGATGTGTCCGCTGTCTGTACGACACCTGTCATTGATGCTAGTACCCACGCCTTGTGATGAGATGTGTCCGCTGTCTGTACGACACCTGTCGTTGATGCAAGTACCCACGCCTTGTGATGAGATGTGTCCGCTGTCTGTACGACACCTGTCGTTGATGCAAGTACCCACGCCTTGTGATGAGATGTGTCCGCTGTCTGTACGACACCTGTCGTTGATGCAAGTACCCACGCCTTGTGATGAGATGTGTCCGCTGTCTGTACGACACCTGTCGTTGATGCAAGTACCCACGCCTTGTGATGAGATGTGTCCGCTGTCTGTATGACACCTGTCGTTGATGCAAGTACCCACGCCTTGTGATGAGATGTGTCCGCTGTCTGTACGACACCTGTCGTTGATGCAAGTACCCACGCCTTGTGATGAGATGTGTCCGCTGTCTGTACGACACCTGTCGTTGATGCAAGTACCCACGCCTTGTGATGAGATGTGTCCGCTGTCTGTATGACACCTGTCGTTGATGCTAGTACCCACGCCTTGTGATGAGATGTGTCCGCTGTCTGTACGACACCTGTCGTTGATGCTAGTACCCACGCCTTGTGATGAGATGTGTCTGCTGTCTGTATGACACCTGTCGTTGATGCTAGTACCCACGCCTTGTGATGAGATGTGTCCGCTGTCTGTACGACACCTGTCATTGATGCAAGTACCCACGCCTTGTGATGAGATGTGTCCGCTGTCTGTACGACACCTGTCGTTGATGCAAGTACCCACGCCTTGTGATGAGATGTGTCCGCTGTCTGTACGACACCTGTCGTTGATGCAAGTACCCACGCCTTGTGATGAGACGTGTCCGCTGTCTGTACGACACCTGTCGTTGATGCTAGTACCCACGCCTTGTGATGAGATGTGTCTGCTGTCTGTACGACACCTGTCATTGATGCTAGTACCCACGCCTTGTGATGAGATGTGTCCACTGTCTGTACGACACCTGTCATTGATGCAAGTACCCACGCCTTGTGATGAGATGTGTCCGCTGTCTGTATGACACCTGTCATTGATGCTAGTACCCACGCCTTGTGATGAGATGTGTCCGCTGTCTGTACGACACCTGTCGTTGATGCTAGTACCCACGCCTTGTGATGAGATGTGTCCGCTGTCTGTACGACACCTGTCGTTGATGCAAGTACCCACGCCTTGTGATGAGACGCGTGCAGGCTCGGATTCGGCTTTATGTCTGCTTTTAGGTAGACAAGGTCGTCTCCATCATCCTTCAATAACACCGGACTGACTGTGTTACTGTATAGGTATTGGTATGCCTCCGCACTTTTTAAGTTGCTCATCACCTTACCATCGCAAGCTACAGATTCAACAAAGTAAGTAAACATCCGACCGTACGTGATACGAGGCCACTTCTTCACGTCATCTTCCCAACCATTAGTTACGGAGGGTAAAGGTCGGCTAATATTACCCTTTTTGATCTCCATCAGGTTGAGTTCCCACGTCATTATTAGTTTGGAAAGCTCTTCATGGATGAATGAATAAACCGTTTGTTTACTTCGAACCGGAAATAACACCTTCAATTTGCGCAAGGCGTCATGGGACACTGGAGACTTGTGGATAGATGCTGCTGTCTACAGCGGTCAGAGAGGAGTGTAGCTGGCAGGAGACCTACACATACAGGGATCAGAGAGGAGTGTAGCTGGCAGGAGACCTACACCTACAGGGGTCAGAGAGGAGTGTAGCTGGCAGGAGACCTACACCTACAGGGGTCAGAGAGGAGTGTTGCTGGCAGGAGACCTACACATACAGGGGTCAGAGAACAGTGTAGCTGGCAGGAGACCTACACCTACAGGGGTCAGAGAGGAGTGTAGCTGGCAGGAGACCTACACATACAGGGGTCAGAGAGGAGTGTAGCAGGACAGGGGACCTACACCTACAGGGGTCAGAGGGGAGTGTAGCAGGACAGCAGACCTACAGGGGTCAGAGAGGAGTGTAGCAGGACAGGAGACCTACACCTACAGGGGTCAGAGTGGAGTGTAGCAGGCAGTAGACCTACAAGGATCAAAGAGGAGTGTAGCAGGACAGTATACCTACACCTACAGGGGTCAGAGAGGAGCGTAGCAGGATGGAGACCTACACCTACAGGGGTCAGAGAGGAGTGTAGCAGGCAGTAGACCTACAAGGGTCAAAGAGGAGTGTAGCAGGACAGTATACCTACACCTACAGGGGTCAGATGGGAGTGTAGCAGGACAGGAGACCTACCGGGGTCAGAGGGGAGTGTAGCAGGACAGTATATCTACACCTACAGGGGTCAGAAGGGAGTGTAGCAGCACAGGAGGCCTACAGCGGTCAGATGGGAGTGAAGCAGGACAGGAGACCTACAGCAGTCAGAGGGGAGTGTAGCAGTTCACTAGACCTACAGGGGTCAGAGGGGAGTGTAGCAGGACAGTATACCTACACCTACAGGGGTCAGAGGGGAGTGTAGCAGGACAGTGTACCTACACCTACAGGGGTCAGAGGGGAGTGTAGCAGGACAGTGTACCTACACCTACAGGGGTCAGAGGGGAGTTTAGCAGGACAGGAGACCTACAGGGGTCAGAGAGGAGTGTAGCAGGACAGGAGACCTACACCTACAGGGTTCAGAGGAGAGTGTAGCCAGACAGGAGACCTACACCTACAATGGTCAGAGAGGAGTGTAGCAGGACAGGAGACCTACACCTACAAGGGTCAGAGAGGAGTGTAGCAGGACAGGAGACCTACACCTACAAGGGGCAGAGAGGAGTGTAGCAGGACAGGAGACCTACACCTACAAGGGTCAGAGAGGAGTGTAGCAGGACAGGATAACTATACTTACAAGGGTCAGAGAGGAGTGTAGCAGGAAAGGAGACCTACAAGAATCAGAGAGGAGTGTAGCAGGACTGGAGACCTACACATACAGGATCCAGAGATGAGTGTAGCAGGACAGGATACCTATACCTACAAGTTGTCAGAGAGGAGTGTAGCAGGAAAGGAGACCTACACCTACAAGGGGCAGAGAGGAGTGTAGCAGGACAGGAGACCTACACCTACAAGGGTCAGAAAGGAGTGTAGCAGGACAGGAGACCTATACCTAAAAGGGTCAGAGAGAAGTGTAGCAGGACAGGGGACCTACAGTTGTCAGAGGGGAGTGTAGCAGGACATTAGACCTACAGGGGTCAGATGGGAGTGTAGCAGGACAGTGTACCTACACCTACAGGGGTCAGAGGGGAGTGTAGCAGGACCGGAGACCTACAGGGGTCAGAGAGGAGTGTAGCAGGACAGGAGACCTACACATACAAGGGTCAGAGAGGAGTGTAGCAGGAAAGGAGACCTACAAGGGTCAGAGAGGAGTGTAGCAGGACTGGAGACCTACACATACAGGATCCAGAGATGAGTGTAGCAGGACAGGATACCTATACCTACAAGTTGTCAGAGAGGAGTGTAGCAGGACAGGAGACCTACACCTACAATAGTCAGAGAGGAGTGTAGCAGGACAGGAGACCTACACCTACAAGGGTCAGAGAGGAGTGTAGCAGGACAGGAGACCTACACCTACAAGGGTCAGAGAGGAGTGTAGCAGGACAGGAGACCTACACCTACAAGGGTCAGAGAGGAGTGTAGCAGGACTGGAGACCCACACACACAGGGGCCAGACAGGTGTGTAGCAGGACAGGAGACCTATACCTACAAGGGTCAGACTCACACTCCATCCAATTGATTGACAGATGGGGGGTCTGCGCCTCATTAGTGTGTGTGTGTGACCGTCCCTGTTGATGTGTCCGATCTATTTAGGCCTGGTCCAGTTATTCCTGTCAGAAGCTAATGTATGATTCATTCTGAAGGCTTGTTAGACAGAGCAGGAGGTAAATACAGAGCAAGGAGATGAATCTCCACCATTATACAGATGTATGATCTAAATTTGAGCCAGTTTGCTACAGCAGGAAAATAATCCTGCAGCAACAGGAAATGTGAATAATTATGTGGATTATAATTAATGGACATTTTTTTTAGGGGACTCAAATTTCTAAATGGAAATACTAAACTTCAGAAGCCTTTTAAAACCTTAAATACTCTACTCCTGCCTTCACCTCTGTACCCACCTCCGGCCTCTGTACCTTCCTCTATACCTACCTCCAACTCTATACCCACCTCCACCTCTATACCCACCTCCACCTCTATACCTACCTCCACCTCTATACCTCCCTCCACCTCCATACCTACCTCCAACTCCATACCCACCTCCACCTCTATACCTACCTCCACCTCTATACCTACCTCCACCTCTATACCTACCTCCACCTCTATACCCACCTCCACCTCTATACCTACCTCCACCTCTATACCTCCCTCCACCTCTATACCCACCTCCAACTCTATACCCACCTCCACCTCTATACCTACCTCCACCTCTATAGCCACCTCCAACTCTATACCTACCTCCAACTCTATACCCACCTCCACCTCTATACCTACCTCCACCTCTATACCCACCTCCACCTCTATACCCACCTCCAACTCTATACCCACCTCCAACTCTATATCCACCTCCACCTCTATACCTACCTCCACCTCTATACCCACCTCCAACTCTATACCTACCTCCAACTCTATACCCACCTCCACCTCTATACCTACCTCCACCTCTATACCTACCTCCACCCCTATACCCACCTCCAACTCTATACCTACCTCCACCTCTATACCCACCTCCAACTCTATACCCACCTCCAACTCTATACCCACGTCCACCTCTATACCCACCTCCACCTCCACCTCTGTACCTTTGATCTTCTTCTTCCATCTCTCCCCTCAACTGTCCATACTGGGACTGAAAGCCCACCCAATGGTACAGTAATTTACTCTCCACCATGACTACACTCTGTAGTACAGGGGAGCGCTTGCTGTCTCCTTGTAGACAAGTTCACAGGTATTCACAATATTTCCCTTTCCCCAGAAGGGATTAATTACGAGCCCGCAGATTATAATTTGTTCCTAGAAAATGTGTCATGTCTGTGTGCGGAGATGCCTGATGTTCTGGAACCGAGGAGGAGTATCGACTCCATCAATCACTATTACCAAGGTGACGTTGTGAGGGCCCCACTTCGCCCCACGGGCAGCCGAATGGAAAGGCAATTATGCAGCCGGCATATGAGAGAGGGAGAGGGAGGGAGGGGGATAGAGGGGGAGGAGGGAGAGGGAGTGAGGGGGAAGAGAGAGAGTGAGCGATAGAGAGGTGGAAGGAGTGAGAGCGGGAGGAGAGAGAGTGAGAGAGATGGATGGAGCCTTTGAAAATTCTAGTTTGAGTCTCCTCCGTTATCCCATTGTCTGTCAGTTAAATGCAGAGCTGTAATCTCTTTCCTTTGTTTGTAATTGGTGATTTGTGATCATTCTGCATGTACTTTCTCATTCATACACAACACCACTGAATATGTATGAAACACAGTTATTATCATCATACAAAACAGTTACCTATTCAAGTCAAGCTTTTCACTCACCTCAAAAACAGCAATAAAAAGATGCCAACGATGTGGTTCAGTCCCAAATGACACCCAATTTCCAATTTCCTATAGTATGCAACTATCTGCTCTGGTCAAAAGCAGTGCACTATATAGTAAATGAGATGCATTTTGGATGCACTCTTCTAGTTCTCTATCTATCTAACCTAGTTCTCTATCTATCTAACACACACCCTTCTAGTTCTCTATCTACCTAACAAACACCCTTCTATCTATCTATCTATCTATCTATCTATCTATCTATCTATCTATCTATCTATCTATCTATCTATCTATCTATCTATCTATCTATCTATCTATCTATCTAACACACATCCTTCTAGTTTTCTATTCAATTCAATTCAATTCAATTCAAGGGGCTTTATTGGCATGGGAAACGTGTTACAGTTTTTCTCAGTCGCTTTGGTGCATTTTTCACATCATCCCTAACATGTGCAAAATAACAAGTGCATTTCTCAGAACAATTTGTACAAACTGCAATATACAATAGATATGTTTCTAAAGCTAGTCAGCCACTAAAAATCCTTAGTACATCTCTCAAAAGTAAATATTCATGCCAATGATCATGTCAGTGTCATCAGAATGATAAGTGATTGAGTCATTGTTCACGAACAAGGTCGTCAAAATGGCATGTTGTCAATGTAACTGTGTACTTTGACAGTATTACCTGATGTAAACTTAGGCTACAGTTTGGATGACAGTTACTGTATTGAAAATGCACAAGGCTGCACTTCTATGGCATATATCAATTTCAACAGTACTATTTACATATTACTGTATGTGGGTTATTGATTGAAAGAGACTGGACAACCCAAGGGGCACAAAGGAAAAACAACTAAATTAGAAAGAAACACAGAAAACCACCCCAAAGGCACAACTTTTCCCTGAGTCTCATGGCATTGTTTAATCGGACCATGGTGCAAATAGCCTCCTCCTGTTGAGGTGTGAAAAGGCCTCTGCCACCGGTTTGAGGTAATCTTACAGTCAGTCCTATGTGTGGAAATGCAGTGATGCATCGCATACTTTCACATAGACAAAAACTATGCGAACACACATTTTACTGTAAAACATACAGGTGGGTGCATGTAAGGTGCAGTATGTATCTGTATAGAGTATATTTCTGTATGCTGTGAAATTCAAGAGGACTACTGTAATATGAAGCATTGTAGGAAGTATACAGTATACTGCTTATATACAGTAACAGTGCACTGTACATTGGCGGACATACCTGTTCTCTCTTCGAAACGTTTGAACTATTGAGGACACGGTTGATCTCCCAATATTCGGCTGCACCCTTCGACCCGTCTCAGCCATTGTAAGGCCATGATTGACAACATGGTCTACAATAGTGGCCCCTATGTCCTCTTCTGCCTCTTCCTCTGTTTTGCCTTCCACCACGCATCCTTGCTCCTCTTCTTCCTCCTCTTGGCTGTTGACCCTGTTAGTTTCCTGGTCCATCCATTATTGTAAAATTGCAACTCTGTGTTGTGGTCTGTCTATATATGCTTGCCAATTGATTCTTCATGAGATGCAACTTTGAGCAATTTAGACAACTGGTTGAACTAACATTTTACATTCCTTCATGAGTGAGGGTCAATTTCACCTGCACGATTCATCAATTCACGTTTTTGTACAAAAGGTCTAATAGAAATGTGTAAAACTATGCTTGACAGTTTATGACAAATAGTTCAACAATTTTGCATGTAATGGCTTATGCAAGGAACTAATGCCTGTCACGCCTTGGTCATTGTATCTTGTGTTTTTGTTATATGTTTGGGTAGGCCAGGGTGGGACATGGGTTTATATGTTGTATTTCGTATTGGGGTTTGTATTAATTGGGAGTGTGTATTATTAGGGGTGTGTCTAGTTAGGCTTGGCTGCCTGAGGCGATTCCTAATTGGAGTCAGCTGATTCTCGTTGTCTCGGATTGGGAACCGTATTTAGGTAGCCTGAGTGCGCGTTGTATTTCGTGGGTGATTGTACCTGTCTCTGTGTTAGTCACCAGATAGGCTGTACTTAGTTTCACTCGTTTGTTGTTTTTGTATTTTCAGTTATTTCATGTACCGCATTATCTTCATTAAAAGTCATGAGTAACCTACACGCTGCATTTCGGTCTGACTCTCTTCAAACAACAGATGAACTTCGTTACAGAATCACCCACCTCCATTCACAGACCGAGGGCAGAAGCAGGGATTATATGATGTGGGAAGAAATCGACAGGTGGGCGGCTGACCCAGAGCGAGTGCAGGAGCCCGCCTGGGATTCCCTACAGCAATGCGAAGAGGGCTATACACGTATGGAATCGAAAAGGAAAGCACGGCTTTACAGAGCGAGAACCGTAGGTAACGGGAAAGCACAGAGAGAGAGTGGCAGAGTCAGGAGTCAGACCTGAGCCTACTCTCCCTGTTAATTGTGAGGAGCAGCAATATGAGGAATTCTGGTCTTGGGAGATGATATTAGATGGTAAAGGACCCTGGGCGCAGCCGGGAGAATATCGCCTTCCCAAGGAGGAAATAGAAGCAGCTAAAACGGAGAGGCACATGTATGCGGTTGGAAACCGGAAAGTCACCCCAAAAAATGTATTGGGGGGGGGCTTAGGGAGAGTATGGCTGTGTCAGGAGATAAACCTGAGCCAACTCTCCTTGTTCATCGTGAGGAGCCAAGGAGGAGACCTGAACCAGAGCCAGTGTTAGAGGTGAACGAAGCAGAGACTGTGAAGGAGTTAATGGGGAAAGTGGAGTGGAGAGTAATGAGGGAGTTGCTAGCTTGGTGCTATAGATATAATATTCGTCCGACGGATCGTGTCGGGGATTTAATAGCACCTGAGTTAGCGCTCTATACTCAACCTGAGGTGCGTGTTAGTCAGCTGGTGAAGTTGGTGCCAGCCTCACGCACCAGGCCTCCTGTGCACATCCCTAGCCTTGCACGTCCTGTGCCTACACTGCTCTCAAGATCTCCAGTACGTCTTCACGGTCTAGCCCATCCTGTGCCACCTCCACACACCAGTCCTCCGGTAGCAGCTCCCCGCACCAGGCTTCCTGGGCGTGTCCTCGCGCCAGTACCACCAGTTCCAGCACCACGCACCAGGCCTCCAGTGCGCCTCGCCTGCCCAGCGCCGCCAGAGCTCCCAGTCTGCCCAGCGCCGCCAGAGCTCCCAGTCTGCCCAGCACCGCCAGAGCTCCCAGTCTGCCCAGCACCGCCAGTCAGCCCAGCGCCGCCAGTCTGCCCAGCGCCGCTAGTGCTCCCAGTCTGCCCAGCGCCGCCAGTACCGCCAGTCTGCCCAGCGCCGCCAGTACCGCCAGTCTGCCCAGCGCCGCCAGTACCGCCAGTCTGCCCAGCGCCGCCAGTGCCGCCAGTCTGCCCAGCGCCGCCAGTGCCGCCAGTCTGCCCAGCGCCGCCAGTGCCGCCAGTCTGCCCAGCGCCGCCAGTGTCGCCAGTCAGCCCAGCGCCGCCAGACAACCAGTCTCTTCCAGATCTGCCAGACAACCAGTCTCTTCCAGATCTGCCAGACAACCAGTCTCTTCCAGATCTGCCAGACAACCAGTCTCTTCCAGATCTGCCAGACAACCAGTCTCTTCCAGATCTGCCAGACAACCAGTCTCTTCCAGATCTGCCAGACAACCTGAATCTTCCAGATCTGCCCGTCAACCTGAATCTTCCAGTTCCGCCAGCCAGCCAGGATTTACCGGAGCCTACTACCTCCCTGAGCTTCCTCTCAGTACTGAGCTTCCTCTCTGTACTGGGCTCCCTCTCAGTACCGGGCTTCCCCTCAGTACCAGGCTGCTTCGGTCCCGGGCTGCCCCTCTGTCCTGAGATGCCCCTCTGTCCTGAGCTGCCCTGCTGTCCTGAGATGCCCCTCTATCCTGGGCTGCCCCTCTGTCCTGAGATGCCCGGACAGAGGGGCAGCCCTCTGTCCTGAGCTGCCCTGCTGTCCTGAGCTGCCCCTCTATCCTGAGATGCCCCTCTATCCTGAGATGCCCCTCTATCCTGAGATGCCCCTCTGTCCTGAGTTGCCCCTCTGTCCTGAGTTGCCCCTCTGTCCTGAGTTGCCCCTCTGTCCTGAGTTGCCCCTCTGTCCCGAGTTGCCCCTCTGTCCCGAGTTGCCCCTCTGTCCCGAGTTGCCCCTCTGTCCCGAGTTGCCCCTCTGTCCCGAGTTGCCCCTCTGTCCCGAGCTGCCCCTCGGTCCCGAGCTGCCCCTCAGTCCCGAGCTGCCCCTCGGTCCCGAGCTGCCCCTCGGTTATGTGGGGATCAGGGTGAGGACTATTAGGCCATGGTCGGCGGAGAAGGTGGATTATCCTAGGACGCGAAGGGGAGGAACTAGGACATTTATGGAGTGGGGTCCACGTCCCGAGCCAGAACCGCCACCATGGACAGACGCCCACCCGGACCCTCCCTATGCTCTTGAGGTGCGTCCCGGAGTCCGCACCTTAGGGGGGGGGGTTCTGTCACGCCTTGGTCATTGTATCTTGTGTTTTTGTTATATGTTTGGGTAGGCCAGGGTGGGACATGGGTTTATATGTTGTATTTCGTATTGGGGTTTGTATTAATTGGGAGTGTGTATTATTAGGGGTGTGTCTAGTTAGGCTTGGCTGCCTGAGGCGATTCCTAATTGGAGTCAGCTGATTCTCGTTGTCTCGGATTGGGAACCGTATTTAGGTAGCCTGAGTGCGCGTTGTATTTCGTGGGTGATTGTACCTGTCTCTGTGTTAGTCACCAGATAGGCTGTACTTAGTTTCACTCGTTTGTTGTTTTTGTATTTTCAGTTATTTCATGTACCGCATTATCTTCATTAAAAGTCATGAGTAACCTACACGCTGCATTTCGGTCTGACTCTCTTCAAACAACAGACGAACTTCTTTACAATGCCTAGATGTTTTGAGGGGTAAGACTATTGAACAGAGAACTATCTACAATATTTTGATCAACATGACATGAGCAATTGATAATGTGGAAAAAAGCTGACACTTGTACATTATCAATTGCAATTTGTTCAAAAGGAATAAGAAATTGCTTTAATGATGTGCACAAGTGACTAGATGATTTGGAATTTGTACAAGTAGTATCAAGAATTGCACTTTTGATCTAAGAAATGCACCAAAGCGACTGAGAAAAACTGTAACATTACCAAAGCAAGTGAGGTAGATAATTTTCCAAAGTGAAATAAACAATAAAAATGAACAGTAAACAATACACATACAGAAGTTTCAAAACAATAAAGACATTACAAATGTCATATTACATATATATTATATATATATATATATATATATACAGTGGGGCAAAAAAGTATTTAGTCAGCCACCAATTGTGCAAGTTCTCCCACTTAAAAAAGATGAGAGAGGCCTGTAATTTTCATCATAGGTACACTTCAACTATGACAGACAAAATGAGAGAAAAAAAATCCAGGAAATCATATTGTAGGATTTTTAATGAATTTATTTGCAAATTATGGTGGAAAATAAGTATTTGGTCACCTACAAACAAGCAAGATTTCTGGCTCTCACAGACCTGTAACTTCTTCTTTAAGTGGCTCCTCTGTCATCCACTCGTTACCTGTATTAATGGCACCTGTTTGAACTTGTTATCAGTATAAAAGACACAACCTCGAACAGTCACACTCCAAACTCCACTATGGCCAAATCCAAAGAGCTGTCAAAGGACACCAGAAACAAAATTGTAGACCTGCACCAGGCTGGGAAGACTGAATCTGAAATAGGTAAGCAGCTTGGTTTGAAGAAATCAACTGTGGGAGCAATTATTAGGAAATGGAAGACATACAAGACCACTGATAATCTCCCTCGATCTGGGGCTCCACGCAAGATCTCACCCCGTGGGGTCAAAATGTTCACAAGAACGGTGAGCAAAAATCCCAGAACCACACGGGGGGACCTGGTGGATGACCTGCAGAGAGCTGGGACCAAAGTAACAAAGCCTACCATCAGTAACACAATACGCCGCCAGGGACTCAAATCCTGCAGTGCCAGACGTGTCCCCCTGCTTAAGCAAGAACATGTCCAGGCCCGTCTGAAGTTTGCTAGAGAGCATTTGGATGATCCAGAAGAAGATTGGAGAATGTCATATGGTCAGATGAAATCAAAATAGAACTTTTTGGTAAAAACTCAACTCGTCGTGTTTGGAGGACAAAGAATGCTGAGTTCCAAAGAACACCATACCTACTGTGAAGCATGGGGGTGGAAACATCATGCTTGGGGCTGTTTTTCTGCAAAGGGACCAGGAAGACTGATCCGTGTAAAGGAAAGAATGAATGGGACCATGTATCGTGAGATTTTGAGTGAAAACCTTCCATCAGCAAGGGCATTGAAGATGAAACGTGGCTGGGTCTTTCAGCATGACAATGATCCCAAACACACCGCCCGGCAACGAAGGAGTGGCTTCGTAAGAAGCATTTCAAGGTCCTGGAGTGGCCTAGCTAGTCTCCAGATCTCAACCCCATAGAAAATCTTTGGAGGGAGTTGAAAGTCTGTGTTGCCCAGCAACAGCCCCAAAACATCACTGCTCTAGAGGAGATCTGCATGGAGGAATGGGCCAAAATACCAGCAACAGTGTGTGAAAACCTTGTGAAGACTTACAGAAAATGTTTGACCTCTTTCATTGCCAACAAAGGGTATATAACAGTATTGACATAAACTTTTGTTATTGACCAAATACTTATTTTCCACCACAATTTGCAAATAAATTCATAAAAAATGCTACAATGTGATTTTCTGGATTCTTTTTTTCTCATTTTGTCTGTCATAGTTGAAGTGTTCTCAATAGCAAGGTTATGCTCACTAAGTCTGTACATAGTCAAAGCTTTCCTTAAGTTTGGGTCAGTCACAGTGGACAGGTATTCTACCACTCTGTACTCTCTGTTTAGGGCCAAATAGCATTCTAGTTTGCTCTGTTTTTTTGTTAATTCTTTCCAATGTGTCAAGTAATTATCTTTTTGTTTTCTCATGATTTGTTAGGGTCTAATTGTTCTGCTGTCCCGGGGCTCTGTAGGGTGTGTTTGTGTTTGTGAACAGAGCCCCAGGACCAGCTTGCTTAGGGGACTCTTCTCCAGGTTCATCTCTCTGTAGGTGATGGCTTTGTTATGGAAGGTTTGGGAATCGCTTCCTTTTAGGTGGTTGTAGAATTTAACAGCTCTTTTCTGGATTTTGATAATTAGTGGGTATCGGCCTAATTCTGCTCTGCATGCATTATTTGGTGTTCTACGTTGTACACGGAGGATATCTTTACAGAATTCTGCATGCAGAGTCTCAATTTGGTGTTTGTCCCATTTTGTGAAGTCTTGGTTGGTGAGCGGACTCCAGACCTCACAACCGTAAAGGGCAATGGGCTCTATGACTGATTCAATTTTTTTAGCCAGATCCTAATTGGTATGTTGAAATTGATGTTCCTTTTGATGGCATAGAAGGCCCTTCTTGCCTTGTCTCTTAGATCGTTCACAGCTTTGTGGAAGTTACCTGTGGCGCTGATGTTTAGGCCAAGGTATGTATAGTTTTTTGTGTGCTCTAGGGCAACAGTGTCTAGATGTAATTTGTATTTGTGGTCCTGGCGACTGGATCTTTTTCGGAACACCATTATTTTGGTCTTACTGAGATTTACTGTCAGGGCCCAGGTCTGACAGAATCTGTGCAGAAGATCTAGGTGCTGCTGTAGGCCCTCCTTGGTTGGTGACAGAAGCACCAGATCATCAGCAAACAGTAGACATTTGACTTCGGATTCTAGTAGGGTGAGGCCAGGTGCTGCAGACTTTTCTAGTGCCCGCGCCAATTCGTTGATATATATGTTGAAGAGGGTGGGGCTTAAGCTGCATCCCTGTCTCACCCCACGACCCTGTGTGAAGAAATGTGTGTGTTTCTTGCCCATTTTAACCGCACACTTGTTGTTTGTGTACATGGATTTTATAATGTCGTATGTTTTACCCCCAACACCACTTTCCATCAATTTGTATAGCAGACCCTCATGCCAAATTGATTTTGAAATCAACAAAGCATGAGAAGACTTTGCCTTTGTTTTGGTTTGTTTGGTTGTCAATTAGGGTGTGCAGGGTGAATACATGGTCTGTTGTACGGTAATTTGGTAAAAAGCCAATTTTACATTTGCTCAGTACATTGTTTTCATTGAGGAAATGTAAGAGTCTGCTGTTAATGATAATGCAGAGGATTTTCCCAAGGTTACTGTTGACGCATATTCCACGGTCGTTATTGGGGTCAAATTTGTGTCCACTTTTTCTATCTATCCATCTATCTATCTATCTAACACACACCCTTCTCGTTCTCTATCTATCTATCTATCTATCTATCTATCTATCTATCTATCTATCTATCTATCTATCTATCTATCTATCTATCTATCTAACACACATCCTTCTAGTTCTATATCTATCTTCTCGTTCTCTATCTATTCAACACACAACTGTGTCCCAAATGGTACCCCTTTTCTCTAAATAGTGCACTACTTTTGACTAGGGTCCATAGTGCTCTAGTAAAATGTAGCCTAGTGCACTCTATAGGGAATAGGGTGCCATTTGGGACACAGAGTGGCCAATTGATTTCCAATATGACTAATTAAGCTTACCGTCAATAACTCGTCCCAATTAAGACGGGAACTTAGACTCAGGCACGGCGTACCTCCAGGTTCCATATTGATCCCTCATTCCCAGGCATCCGTTCAAGTCCAATCAGACTAGCCCCACTAACACACTTCCCTCCCCGACCCGTCTGCCTTCCTCTGCCTCCCTGTCTGGCTGTCAGTCAACAAGTGGTGTAATCAAGAGCGCCGGCCTGCAGACAATGCGAGTAACAAGTCAAAACCATCAGACTTCGTTATTGCTTCCTGCTTGTGACATAAAGGCTAATCTGTCCAGAGCCAATCAAACCAAACAGCCAGGTTAAAGCTTTTTTAAAGAGACAGGAACCAGTTTGGTTATTGTGTGATTTTATTTATTTGTGTTTAATTTCAGCAGTGTGTTGTGTTTTGTACATGTCTCATTGAGGCCTTGGCCTACCTTGTACGTTGGAAACATCCACCTCCATCCATTTTAAAGGCAACACAGAGGGAGGTGTGACAACAGGGTTAGGGTTATAAGGGATTCATTGTCCTTCTGTCTGTTTTTTTCTGCAATAGTAAATCAAATCACATTTCTACCTGTTCTTCTCTCTCTCCTCCATCTCTCTTCCTTTTCTCTTTCTGTTTTCTCTCTCTCTCTCTCTCTCTCTCTCTCTCTCTCTCTCTCTCTCTCTCTCTCTCTCTCTCTCTCTCTCTCTCTCACTCTCTCTCTCTCTATGTCCTTCTTTCTAGGTCTCTCTATCAATCACCATTTATCCCTTCTCTTCTTCTCTCTCCTTACTCTTCCTTTTTTCATTCTATCACTGCCTTCCCCTCTCTCTCTCCTTCCCCCTTTCACTCCTCCTCTATTTTTCTCCCCGCTCTCTCTGAGGTTTGACAGCGTTACTTTATTCTCCTGATCCTCATCTGTGAAGCTGTTAGGCTTCCTGTCGCCTCCTGAAAAACATACTCTCTCTGGCACTATGACAAGACAGACAGACAGACAGACAGACAGACAGACAGACAGACAGACAGACAGACAGACAGACAGACAGACAGAGACTGCAGCGATACCCAAGCTAAATTACCAGCATGGCTCTGACATTTATTCTATCCTTACCTAGGATGCATCCCAAATGACACCCTATTCCTTATATAGGGCACTATTTCTTCATAGGGCCCTTGTCAAAAGATGTGCCCTATAGGGTGCCATTTGAGACAGCCTTAGACTAGCCTACAACCTTGAATGGCAACACCACCTGCTCATTATAATCTTAAAATATGGCTAGATGAGTTCTAAAGATTGAGTAAATGGAGGGGTGAAATCATTTTATTGCCACATGTATGGTGAATTGTATTGATTTAGTTTTCATACATTTAGCTTAGAACAATATGCATCAGCTCTCCAGTTTGGTCTAGCCAATCACTTTCTTCCCCTTGCGCTTACCACGACTTTCAAATCAGAGAGTATAAAGAAGTCATTACACTTTGAAAGAACACAAGAGAACATGGAACACAGAAGGCAGAACACAGAGAGAACACATACCTTTCTATACAGCTCACAATAATACAAGTTAAGTAATGAACTCACATTGATACTCTTCCTACCACTTCCTTTGTTTGCTTTATTTGCTATGTGGTGAGATTTGCACTACAGTGGATTAGATATGCTAAAGACACATGGACATTCCTCTGGAGAGGGAGGTAGCAGGTCATATATGGTGCATATATGGAGCCCTCTGTCCGTTGATCACACACTGGTATCTTTTTTCAAAATTCTTGGCTGATGTGATCAATAAATAAAAAACAATTATGAAACCCTTTTTACATCAGCAGTTGTCAGCACCCTCACCATCATCACTCCTGTGCCTAGGATCCAACTCGGGCTGCCAGCAGAATAGATGCCTTCACCGGGAGCAGGCACTCTCTGACGCTAGAGACCTGGATGCTCTCTGTTTCTGTTTTCTTCAGCTAGCTAACTGTTAACTGTTCTTTTATTTTCAGCTAGCTATCTGTTAACTGTTCTTTTATTTTCAGCTAGCTATCTGTTAACTGTTCTTTTATTTTCAGCTAGCTATCTGTTAACTGTTCTTTTATTTTCAGCTAGCTATCTGTTAACTGTTCTTTTATCTTCAGCTACTAAACTGTTAACTGTTCTTTTATCTTCAGCTACCTAACTGTTAACTGTTCTTTTATTTTCAGCTAAGTAACTGTTAACTGTTCTTTTATCTTCAGATAGCTAACTGTTAACTGTTCTTTTATTTTCATCTAAGTAACTGTTAACTGTTCTTTTATCTTCAGCTAGCTAACTGTTAACTGTTCTTTTATCTTCAGCTAGCTATCTGTTAACTGTTCTTTTATTTTCAGCTAGCTAACTGTTAACTGTTATTTTATCTTCAGCTAGCTAACTGTTAATTGTTCTTTTATCTTCAGCTAGCTAACTGTTAACTGTTCCTTTATCTTCAGCTAGCTAACTGTTAACTGTTATTTTATCTTCAGCTAGCTAACTGTTAACTGTTCTTTTATCTTCAGCTAGCTAACTGTTAACTGTTATTTTATCTTCAGCTAGCTAACTGTTAACTGTTATTTTATCTTCAGCTAGCTAACTGTTAACTGTTCTTTTATCTTCAGATAGCTAACTGTTAACTGTTCTTTTATCTTCAGCTAGCTAACTGTTAACTGTTCTTTTATTTTCAGCTAGCTAACTGTTAACTGTTCTTTTATTTTCAGCTAGCTAACTGTTAATTGTTCTTTTATCTTCAGCTAGCTAACTGTTAACTGTTCCTTTATCTTCAGCTAGCTAACTGTTAACTGTTATTTTATCTTCAGCTAGCTAACTGTTAACTGTTATTTTATCTTCAGCTAGCTAACTGTTAACTGTTATTTTATCTTCAGCTAGCTAACTGTTAACTGTTATTTTATCTTCAGCTAGCTAACTGTTAACTGTTATTTTATCTTCAGCTAGCTAACTGTTAACTGTTATTTTCCCCCCTTCTTTTTGTCTGTATACTGCAATTCAGCTTTTAGCTGTGAAAGTGTACAAGACAGCCTGACCAATACTAAATTCCTTGATATACAGTATAAAGTGTTCTGCAGATACCCAGCATAAAATCTCCACCAATAATGCAGAGGCAGAAACACAGGGGCTAGGAAAAACTCTCCAGAAGGGTCAGAAAACACCATGTTTCTGTCTTGGAAGTTTGTAGCTGATATTATACTGAGCAGATACTTCGTAAGACAATAAAACATTTAAATTAAAAACAGTCTTCACATTGGGATTAATTCAACACCCATCAATATTTATTCCTAATCATACTTCCTCTCCTACATTGTCTCTGTGACTGAAATGTCTCTGACAGGAAGTACTTTGCTATGGTTTTATCAGTAACATTTCTGTTAAATTGGAAACAAGAAGAAACTACTTCAGTTTAAAGCCTCCTACTCTCTCCAGATGTCATTGTCTGAGAATACCCTACTTAATTTTCTGGAGACAATAAGTGAGGAGAAAGCAATTTTACAGTTAGCTGAGGAGAAAGTGCCTTGGCTGGGTCTGATAAACAAGCTTATCCCTAATCCTAATTGTGTCAAAGGAAGGATTTACTACTTCATTTGATAAACAAGTACAGGGGCATCACATCTACAATGCCAAGTGCAATCAACACCAACACGGATAGGAGGGCTGCTGTTTAACCTTGCAGTTGATCCATAGAGATGAAGCACTGATCCGGAGGCATAGGAGAGTGTACATAGTTACATATGTGCGTCCCAAATAGTATCCTATTCCCTACGCAGTGCACTACTTTTGACCAGGACCCTTGGTGAAAAGTAGTGCACAATGTAGGGAATAGAGTGCCATTTGGGATGCAGATAGTGTCCAAAAGGAAGTAATTGGAAGGACTTGACTGTAAAAGCTGTTTTGTTAACTTTACAGATTACACACCCTTTATCAGGTACCAAACAGTCATACTTGCGTGTGTGCTAGTGTTCCCCCATAGTCATTGCTGAACCTTAAAGTGGTTACAGCCATGAATGTTTTGGCCATTAGAAGAACCATACAAGCAGTACAATACATAGACGGTAGGCCCTTTGCATACAAACCAGCAGGATAGAACATGAAGCATAGCCTACGAGCCGATCACTGGTGACCGTCAGTCAGGGCAGGGGGGAAGGCTGAATACAAAATGTTTCTCTTTCTTGTTTTATTGAGCAAGGCATCTCCAAAATGCATGTGTTTCAGCCTAGCTTAGTGCTTTCTATGGTGGAGGGGCAGCCAGTGGAAAATACAGAGCATATGCGTTGGTAATGTTCTCTAGTCGCGCAGTGATTGGCTCAGTGTTCTGTCACTCATGGGGATGCTACATCACTGCAGAATCTACAGGTAGAGCTAGGCAGTTCAAACCCCCCTGGGTGCTGCCATAAATGTGCATTAGAAATACCCCTCCAAGAAGGTCGGGGCAGCAGCGTAGCCTAGTGGTTAGAGCGTTGGACTAGTATTTGGAAGGTTGCGAGTTCAAACCCCCGAGCTGACAAGGTACAAATCTGTCATTCTGCCCCAGGCAGTTAACCCACTGTTCCTAGGCCGTCATTGAAAATAAGAATATGTTCTTAACTGACTTGCCTGGTTAAATAAAGATTTAAAAAAAAAAAAAAAAAAAAAAAAAAAAAAAAAAGTTTCAAGGTCATTGGCCACAGATAAAATTATGTCAATGATGTCAACATCACACTTTCAAAATCCTAGCTAACAAGCTAGACAACTCAGTCATCATCATGACAATCTAGCATTTGGTTTTAAATATACTTATGTATCAAATGTAAATGCAATTGCTAAAATATACTTAAGCATCAAAGTAGTAGTAAAAGTATACATCATTTCAAATTCCTTAAATTAAGCAAAGCAGACGGCACCATTTTCTTGTTTTCTAAATGTACGTATAGCCAGATCTAAATGTACGTATTTACAAAAGATGTGTGTTTAGTGAGTCCGCCAGATCAGAGGCGGTAGGGATGACCACGTGTTCTCTTGATAACTACATCAATTTCACAATTTCCCTGTCCTGCAAAACATTCAAAATGTAACATGTACTTTGGGTTGTCAGGGAAAATGTATGGAGTAAAAAGTACAATATCTTTTTAGAAATGTAGCGAAGTAAAAGTAAAAGTTGTCAAAAATACAAATATTAAAGTAAAAGGATCAACATTCACACACAACACCAAGGGCCAGAAAAGTTTGAATAAATTAGCAACACTGTCAATCAGGCATGACTTCTGTCACGATCAAAACAACTGGAAACTGGGAAATCACAGACTTCAGTGAGTTTATGACAACTGGGAACTCTGAAAAAATGATCTCTACCTGGAAAAATTGGTTTTGAACGTTATCCAACTCGGAATTCCAAGTTCGGGAATTCGGGCCTCTTTCTAGAGCTCTGACTTGAAGATCACTGACATCATGATTTGACCTTGTTTTTTTCTGAATTCCCAGTTTTCTTGAAAGCACCATAAATCCAGAGAACGCCAGACTTTGATGACAAAGTTTGATGACAAAATTTGAACACTGTGTCACCTTCCTGTTCAAGTGAGCACAGCACAACAACGTTGAGTCCAAAAATGTATTGTATGCTGCTGCATAAATTATGTAATATGCCAGGGAGATATGTAAACTGTAGCTAAGAAAGTAATGCTAAGTGTATGTTTTTGTAGCAAGCTGTTAGTAGCCCATGTTCCTCACCCTAATAATTTGGTCCCTTTCCGTCTCAGAACTTAGCCTATCGTTCTGACTTAGTGGTGCACATGTGGACTATAGTCTGTTTTAGAGAAATGTCATCATCGAATATTGTAAGATATTTCATTGTCTGCTTATATGCCCCCTTTATTTGTCCTAAGGTTCTGACTTGGTTTACAGGGAGAATTCTGTAAGAACGGCCCATGTTCTGAATTCTGTCGCTGCACATTTCAAAAGTGCTGAAGAAATAGTTATATTTACTACGTCCATCTTAGCTCACTCATTAATGTAATTACGGATTGCCTTTTATCTGCTCATCATTCCCGTATGTCAAGTTTTGTACATCTCAATTGTTGTAGGCCTATTGCTTATATAGGCAGGGTAGCCTAGTGGTTAGAGCGTTGAACTAGAAACCGGAAGGTAGCAAGTTCAAACCCCTTAGCTGACAAGGTACAAATCTGTCATTCTGCCCCTGAACAGGCACTTAACCCGCTGTTCCTAGGCTGTCATTGAAAATAAGAATTTGTTCTTAACTGACTTGCCTAGTTAAATAAATGTAAAATAAATATACATCTATTTCATTACTATCTTATTCATCATTCTAGGCAATATTGAAATGATTTAATTGCTTTGCTTACTTTGTGTATTATAATACACAAAGGGAAGCCATGGTGCTGTAATCTTGGTGACCAAAATGGCTTAGCAGTCCAGACGTGGTTTGTCGTCCTCTCGTTTACTTTTTGTATTTTTCGTCTTTTTTGTATCTATTCTAATTTATTTTTCAATCTCTTTTTCCATGTTTAAATTAAATATACCTTCCAGTAACCCGCCTCACTCAATGTGACACGGATCTGCTATTTTTTTTAGACCTCATAGCCAAAACTTTCATCAGAGGCTGGCCAGCTACTTAGCTACTAGCTATTTAGTCATTGTTAGCCATTGCTAGCAACCTTTACCCTCTGCTCAGGCACCAGCCATTGTTTAACCTGGATAATACCTGCCAGCCTCGGACTGTTTTTCTCCACTACAATAGCTGCCACTGAGTGACCCAGCCCCGAAGCAAGCCCTGAGCCAGGCGCATCTCCCGGCTAGCAAACGTAATGACCACAACTACAATACCTCTTTTGCCATCTGACCCGGTCCCTTCATCGACACGGCGCCCCACCGTACCACCACGACTAGTCCGCAGATGTAATTCCATCAGCTGTGCCTTCAACCGGCCTTTGCCGGATGTCGGAGCAGACGCTTTTACTTACCCCGGACTGCTAACTTTAAACGCTGTGTCTCCCGCGTGCTAGCTTAGCAACGACTACCCTGCGGCGTCCCTGTTCCATCTATCGCTGTACACTGGACCCTATGATCACTTGGCTACATAGCTGATGCCTGCTGGACTGTTAATTTATCACGGCACTCCACTTTGTTTACCTTTGTTCATCTGGTTGCCCTAGCCCCAAACTCAGGCCTTGTGTGTAGTTAACCGACCCTCTCTGCCAATTCATCACCATTTTACCTGTTGTTGTTGTCTTAGCCGTTGTTGTCTTAGCTAGCTCTCCCAATCAACACCTGTGATTGATTTATGCCTCGCTTTATGTCTCTCTCAAATGTCAATATGCCTTGTATACTATTGTTTAGGATAATTATCATTGTTTTAGTTTACTGCGGAGCCCCTAGTCACACTGTACATGCCTTAGATACCTCCTTTGTCCCACCTTCCAAACATGCGGTGACCTCACCCAGTATAAACAGCGTGTCCAGAGATGCAACCTCTCTTATCATCACTCAATGCCTGGGCTTACCTCCACTGTACCCGCACCCACCATACCCCTGTCTGCACATTATGCCCTGAATCTATTCTACCACGCCCAGAAATCTGCTCCTTATATTCTCTGTCCCCAACGCACTAGACGACCAGTTTTGCTAGCCTTTAGCCGTACCCTCAACCTACTCCTCCTCTGTTCCTCGGATTATGTGGAGGCTACCCAGGCCCTGCGTTTCCCCAGGCACTCTCATTTGTTGACTTCTGTAATCGAAAAAGCCTTGGTTTCATGCATGTTAACATCAGAAGCCTCCTCCCTAAGTTTGTTTTACTCACTCCTTTAGCACACTCTGCCAACCCTGATGTCCTTGCCGTGTCTGAATCCTGGTTTAGAAAGGCCACCAAACATTCTGAGATTTCCATACCCTACTACAACATTTTCCATTAAGATAGAACTGCCAAAGGGGGAGGAGTTGCAATCTACTGCAGAGATAGCTTGAAAAGTTCTGTCATACTTTCCAGGTCTATGCACAAACAGTTTGAGCTTCTAATTAAATAAAAAAAATCTCTCCAGAAATAAGTCTGTCACTGTTGCAGCCTGTTAAAGACCCCCCTCAGCTCCCAGCTGTGCACTGGACACCATATGCGAATTGATTGCCCCCCATCTATCTTCAGAGTTTGTTCTGTTAGATGACCTAAACTGGGAAATGCTTAACACCCTAGCAGTCCTACAATCTAAACTAGATGCCCTCAATCTCACACAAAATATCAAGGAAACCACCAGGTACAACCCTAAATCCGTAAACATGGGCACCCTCATAGATATTATCCTGACCAACTTGCCCTCCAAATACACCTCTGCTGTTTAAAATCAGGATCTCAGCGATCACTGCCTCATTGCCCACATCCGCTATGGGTCCGCGGTCAAACAACCACCCCTCATCACTGTCAAACGCTACCTAAAACACTTCTGCGAGCTGGCCTTTCTAATCGACCTGGCCCCGGGTATCCTGGAAGGATATTGACCTCATCAGGCAGTCGAGGATGCTTGGTCGATCTTTAAAAGTAATTTCCTCACCATCTTAAATAAGCATGCCACTTTCAAAAAATGTAGAACTAAGAACAGATATAGCCCTTGGTTCACTCCAGACCTGACTGCCCTTGACCAAAACAAAAACACCCTGTGGCGGACTGCAATAGCATTGAATAGTCCCCGCGATATGCAACTGTTCAGGGAAGTCAGGAACCAATGTACACAGTCAGTGAGGAAAGCAAAGGATAGCTTTGTCAAACAGAAATTTGCATCCTGTAGCTCTAACTCCTCAAAAATTTGAGACACTGTAAAGTCCATGGAAAACAAGAGCCTCTCCTCCCAGCTGCCCACTGCACTGAGGCTAGGCAACATGGTCACAACTGATAAATCCATGATAATCGAACATTTCAATAAGCATTTCTCTGCGGATGGCCATACTTTCCTCATGGCTACCCCAACCCCGGCCAACAGCTCCGCAACCCCCGCATCTACTTGCCCAAGCCTCCCCAGCTTCTCTTTCACCCAAATCCAGATAGCTGATGTTCTGAAAGAGCTGCAAAATCTGGACCCCTACAAATCAGCCCGGGCTAGACAATCTGGACCCCCTCTTTCAAAAATTATCCGCCAAAATTGTTGCAACCCCTATTACTAGCCTGTTCAACTTCTCTTTCGTATCGTCTGAGATTCCCAAAGATTGGAAAGCTGCCGTGGTCATCCCCCTCTTCAAAGGGGGTGACACTCTAGACCCAAACTGCTACAGACCGATATATATCCTACCCTGTCTTTCTAAGGTCTTCGAAAGCCAAGTTAACAAACAGACTACTAACCATTTCGAAACCCACCATACCTTCTCCGCTATGCAATCTGGTTTCAGAGCTGGTCATGGGTGCACCTCAGCCACATTCAAGGATCTAAACGACATCATAACCGCCATCGATAAGAGACATTACTGTGCAGCCGTATTAATCGACCTGGCCAAGGCTTTCAACTCTGTCAATCACAACATTCTTATTGGCAGACTCGACAGCCTTGGTTTCTCAAATGATTGCCTCGCCTGGTTTACCAACTACTTCTCTTATAGAGTTCAGTGTGTCAAATCGGAGGGCCTGTTGTCCGGACCTCTGACAGTCTCTATGGGTGTGCCACAGGGTTCAATTTCGGGCAGACTCTCTTTTCTGTATACATCAATGATGTTGCTCTTGCTACTGGTGATTCTCTGATCCACCTCTACGCAGACGACACCATTCTGTATACTTCTGGCCCCTCCTTGGACACTGTGTTAACTAACCTCCAGACGAGCTTCAATGCCATTACAACTCTCCTTCTGTAGCCTCCAACTGCTCTAAAACGCAAGTAAAACTAAATGCATGCAATCCAATCGATCACTGCCCGCACCTGCCCGCCGTGCAGCATCACTACTCTGGACGGCTCTGACTTAGAATACGTGGACAATTACAAATACCTGGGTGTCTGGTTAGACTGTCAACTCTCCTTCCAGACTCACATTAAGCATCTCCAGTCCAAAATTAAATCTAGAATCGGCTTCCTATTTCGCAAACAAAGCATCCTTCACTCATGCTGCCAAACATATCCTCCTAAAACTGACCATCCTACCGATCCTCGACTTCGGTGATGTCATCTATAAAATAGCCTCCAACACTCTACTCAACAAACTGGATGCAGTCTATCACAGTGCCAACCGTTTTGTCACCAAAGCCCCATACACTATCCACCATTGCGACTTGTACGCTCTCGTTGGTTGGCCCTCGCTTCATACTCGTCGCCAAACCCACTGGCTTCAGGTTATCTACAAGTCTCTGATAGGTAAAGCCCCGCCTTATCTCAGCTCACTGGTCACCATAGCAGCACCCACTCGTAGCACGCGCTCCAGTAGGTATCTCTCACTGGTCACCCCCAAAGCCAATTCCTCCTTTGGTCGCCTTTCCTTCCAGTTCTCTGCTGCCCATGACTGGAACGAATTGCAAACATCTCTGAAGCTGGAGACACATCTCCCTCACTAGCTTTAAGCACCAGCTGTCAGAGCAGCTTACAGATCACTGCACCTGTACATAGCCCATCTGTAAACAGCCCATCTATCTACCTACCTCATCCCCATACTGGTATTTATTTATTTATTTATTTATTTATTTTGCTCCTTTGCACCCCAGTATCTCTACCTGCACATTCATCTTCTGCCGATCTACCATTCCAGTATTTAATTGCTACATTGTAATTACTTCGCCACCATGGCCTATTTATTTCCTTAACTTACCTCATTTGCACTCACTGTATATAGACTTTTTGTTTTCTTTTGTTCTACTGTATTATTGACTGTATGTTTTGTTTATTCCATGTGTAATTCTGTGTTGTTGTATGTGTCGAATTGCTACGCTTTATCTTGGCCAGGTCGCAGTTGCAAATGAGAACTTGTTCTCAACTAGCCTACCTGGTTAAAAATAAAGGTGAAATAAAATAAATGCCATTTGCACAGACTGTATATAAACTTTATATTTTTTTCCTTCTCTATTGTGTTATTGACTGTATGCTTGTTTATTACATGTGTAACTCTGTGTTGTTGTTTGTCGCACTGTTTTGCTTTATCTTGGCCAGGTCGCAGTTGTAAATGAGAACTTGTTCTCAACTAGCTTACCTGGTTAAATAAAGGTTAAATGAAAAATGTAAAAGCCAGGATGAAGCGGCAGTAGAAATTAGCAAATCCCAGGAAACCTTGCAGCTGCACTCTGGATGTGGGTTCAGGCCAATCCACCACCCCTCTCATCTTGTCAGAGTCTATCTGTATATTTACAGCAGCAATGATGTACCCTAGGAAGGAGATGGGGGAGCGATGGAATTCTATTTTTATGCTTTAACAAAAAGCTGGTTCTCCAGGAGACTCTGATGGACCTGTCGGACGTGGAGGACATGTTCTTGAGCTGACCGGGAAAAAATTAGGATATCATCAAGGTAGACAAACACGAACCGGCCAACATATCATGGAGCACATTGTTGACCAGGCTCTGGAACACTGCGGGAGCATTGGTCTGTCCGAATGGCATAACAAGGTACTCATAGTGTCTGCTAGCCGTGTTAAAAGCGGTCTTCTATTCATCTCCTTCCAGAACCAGATGGTAGGCGTTCCGAAGGTTCAATGTAGAGAAGATTGTCGCCCCATGTAGAGGCTTGAAAACCAAGGAGATGCGTGGTAGAGGGTAAAATTGTTTTTACCGTGATGTAATTTATAGGCCCCGGTAGTCAATATACGTGTGCAGGGTTTTGTCCTTCTCCACAAAGAAGAAATCTGCGCCAGGTGAGGCAGAAGGACGAATACTCCCTGCAGCAAGAGAATCCTGTTGGGGATGAATCAGAATTAGTTGGGTAACATAGATAAGATGTTTTATTTTCATTATATGCTTGTGAGTTACTTGTCATTTAGAACGTATCTTGTTGTACTATAGTGGTGGCCATTTGCAGTTATCCTTTCTCTGTCCTGGGTTCAGTTACTTGGGCCACAGAGAGGGGAGAGGTCAAGCTTGTCATCATATGTAAACGTATATTTTAAACCATGTGAAGGGATGATTGAGGGGGAACCAATTATCTCTTGGCTCCACAATGTCTGTGTGCCAGTCACTCCCTACTTTTCCCATCTGGGAGAGGAGGATGGCAGTGTCTGGAACCATTCTATGTTCCCTCTCTGGTTGCCCTTATCTTGACCTAGAGGCTCACTCTCCTCTCCGTGAGCTTGTCCAGAATGGGTTGTATTTGGGACGGGAGTGTCTAAAATGACAATTGATATATACCATTGGGTGAGGTAATGTCTTGGTACCATTTTGTACCGAGAACGAGATAAGAGCTTTGTTTAAGAGACCAAACTGAACGATAATTTATAGTCAATGTTGTCTGGCTATGGGATACTCCTCTCTGAAGTAAAGTCTTTCTTTGTGTAAGTTCCTAAGACCTGTGGTTTGTCATGTCGACTAGGGGGGTGGATCTTTGCTATAAAAGATCTCAGTTGCCATTATGTTAACCACTCTCAACTCTTCATTAGAGATACTGAAATGTTGAAAGTCAAAATGCTATTGCAAAAGCTTAATTATTATTAGAGGTGAAGATTAAGCATTTTGGAGGAAGAGTTGTAGCGCGGGCCTTATTGAAAATCTCCCGGAGGTCTTGGTACTCCGTGGGATTGGCAAAGAGATCCAAGGCTTCTCCCAAGCCCGTAGGAAGACATCCCGGGGCAAGCTGCACCTACTTCAGACAATGTGCATGGCAGAACGGGTTCCAACCCATGATAGAACCCGTTGCCCATTCGATCAGAGGATTGTGCCTCTGGGGCCATGAACCCCAAAACCACATGTTAATGGTAAACATAGTGTGGGAGACTTTGAGAATAGAGTGCCCATCCAGCGCTCTGACGTCCATGGGAATGGAGAGGGGTTGTGTGGGGATTCTCAGCTCTGACACCAGGGTAGCGTCCATAAAGCTCTCGTCGGGCCCAGAGTCAATGAGCACCCGGAGAGACTGGTCACCCCACAACAGGATAGCATGGAGAGGAGTATAAGAAATGGAGGATGGGAAATTCCCCGTACGGCTCACCAACTTACTCATACCTACTTGATGATCCTGGTCTTTAATGGGCAGATAGATAAGACATGTCTCGTAGCTCCACAATACAGCCAGATCTTGATGTTTATTCTGCGTAAATGCTCAGCGGGATACAATCTACCCCTTCCCAGTTGCATGGGCTTTGGAGGAGACGACTCGACAGCTGTCTGTGATATTCGAGAGAACTCGGGTGACATCGGATCCCATCGGAAAGGTGGTCATCAGGGACTTCCAGGATTCCTTGAGGCGAGGTGGAAATCGAGGACGAGCGAGGGGGACAGGGAACAGACTCCATCTACCTCCTTCGTTCCCGCAGCTGCCCATAGATCCAGATGGTCAAGGCTATGAGGGAGTCGAGGTCCATGAGCAGCTCCCGGGCTGCGAGCTCGTCTTTAATCCCCTCCAATAATCCATGAAGGAACACGTCCAACAGGGCTTCCGGGTTCCAGGCATTCTCAGCCGCCAACGTGCAAAAATCCATCACATAATCTACCACACTGTTGGAGTCCTGTCATAGTTGGAGCAGCTTACCAGCCACCAACTCCTCCAGACTGAGGAAAATGGTGGATTGTTGCTCCCTCACCACCGTAGCCCAGGCGAGAGCCCTCCCAGACATCAGCGTTATCAAGTACACTATCCTCGAGCAATCAGAGGGAAATGAAAAGCGCTGCAGCTCAAAGATGAGAGAACACTGGGAGAGTAACTGACAGTCTGGGAGGTTACTGTAGTGGCAGGCTGCCTAACAGACAATCCGCGGAATTGCTCCAGAAAAGTATTGAAGGCACGGTCATGGCATTCTGCCAAGGTCTGGAATCCTTCCATAAGACCTTGAAGTAACTCCGTGTGTCTTCCAATGGTGGCTCCTAGGAAGGAGATGGCATTGTGGAGCTGGTCCGAGTCTGCTAGGTCAGTCACGGCCAGTTTGTACTATCAGGACTCAGGCCAAGACCCAGATGCAGACAAAGGAGGCGGATAGTATGAGTCTCAGAGTTTATTATAGTACAAGGGGCCGGCAAAAGGTAAGTCAAGCCAGGCAAAGGGTTGTAAACGAAATCAGAGTCAGGCAGAAAGGTCAGAACAGTGGGCAGGATCAGGGACAGGACAGGCAGAAAGGTCAGAACTGGGAAGACTAGGAAAACAAAAACTAGAGCACAGGAAACATGGGAACACGCTGGTAGGACTTGACAGGACAAGACGAACTGGCAACAGACAAACAGAAAACCCAGATACAAATACACCGGGGATAATGAGGGGAGATGGGAGACACCTGGTGGGGTGTGGAGACAAGCACAAAGACAGGTGAAACAGATCAGGATGTGACAGAAAGTGCTGAACTAATAAGCCTACCTCATCGCAGCTAGTTTGCTTGCACTTGTTTATACTTAGAGTGTTAATGATATAAGAATAAACATTATGAATTTACTGAACAGAAATGTAAAAATGTTTGTGTATGGTTCAAAAGTAAAAACTCATATTGGCTTTCGTTATTATTGAAGGAGAATGCGGTTGTTCTCGACTTACAAATCCACAAGGAGTCAATAGTAACCACATTTGTTTAAGCAAGTCAGCCATATCAGCTATGGTTTTTGGAAGGGTAGTAAATGAGGCTGAGTGAAATGTTTCGCTGCCGCTCAAGTCTCCGCTGATAGCCAGGTGTAGCAGTGGTAAGGATTCACTCCCAGGTGCTGAAAGGAAAGCTCTGCTGTTGGGACAGCTTTATGTAGGCCCTAACAGTTTCTGGGCATCGTTTGTCAATGTTATAGTGCAATTAATGTATTGCTTCGTGTTGTGTAGTGTAGTGGCTTTGCTGGCATTCATTAAAAACACAAATAAACAGTGCAATTACGCAAAGATTATGTGGTGCATAATTCCCCTATAGGTCCATTTGAGCGGATTACGTAGAATGATGTCAAATTCAGATGTAAGAAAATGTTATACACTAATAAAACACTAGATGAACCAAGGAACCATAGCCATTATGACAGTTTCAATCCAATTCCAAGTATATAAAACAACATACAAACAGAGCGCCGGCGAGATCCCCCCAGCGTCTCCTGAGAGGCGTTGGTGCGTTCGGTAGGTAGGGGCTAGAGTTGAAGTCACCGCTCCGTATCATAACAGCCGAGGACAAGCGGGCATCAGCAGCGCGCGAGAGAAAGAGCGGGAGGAGAGAGAAGACAGTGAGTGACTGCAGTTGCATGCTCTCTCTCGACGTTGGATGGATGTTGTTGTAAGAGCATCTGTAACTGGTAGGAAAGGAGTGGGGAAGAGGCGGTATACACTAACTCACCAAGGAAAGATCTATGCTTGGATTTCGGATCTTTTTTCTTCGCCAATGCAAAAGGAAATATGCAGCGAAGCTTCACCCTCCTGTACACCAGTTTTCTGGGGATGTGCTTGGATTCAAGTTTTCCAAGTAACATCAATATAGGTAGGTGAAAAACATGCGTAAAATGAAGTCTGGCAAAATTATTGTAATTGTTTATTTATTTAGTCTACAAAGCTTTAAACGAAGCTTTAAAGTTGTATTCAACATATGTCGCTGATTAAACAGTCCAGATATATTTATCTGTTCTGTGTTTGCGTTTAGTTTGCAGAGAGTCGTTTTATTATTAACCGTTGATTCTGTATCTTTCACAGGGGGACTATTCCCAACCGAATCTCACGAATATGAGGTGTTTCGGTTCGCGCTCTCGCACCACCAGGATATCCCCAAACTGGTGCCGCAGGTGGATATGGTCAAGATGGGCAACAGCTTCTCCATGACATATGCCTGTAAGTCTCTCCTTTTCCCCACGGTTTCTGTTATCCTCATCCCACCCATCCTTCCCAGTTATTTCCTAGTTTGCTTCATATGTTATTTATGCATACGATCAATATGTTGTCCTTCTGCTCAACGAGATCACTGGCCAACGCTTGTCCTGAAATGATTTTCCTTCTATTTAAATGAGTCTGTCATTGATAGTTGGAGATATCACATATGAAATTACAGCTGGTTGTTCGCTCACTGTAAAGAGGTTCCGAGAATGTGTGCTTTTGTGGATCCATCTGCTTCGCTTTCTCTCTCTTTCTCGTCAGAGGCGGTGTGCGTGCTTGTGTGAGCGAGAGAGAGACCTCAGTGCAATGAACAGATTTTTCTGACAATCTACCCATATCAGTAATATACATGTAGGCTACAAACATTAGAACCAGACGCAACAAAGTGGTTATATATTTTAAAAAATGTATTACGTTCTGACACCCTTCCCCCTACACAAGCCAACATGCACTTCCTGCGCTTGAAATATTATCTGCCGTTAGCGCAGATCAACCAACCCCCCTTTCCCACCGGCATTCAGGAGAAACCTGTTACCACAAAGCGCTTTTCCTAATTAGCGACGGATTTGTATTCGCTTAGCTTCAGCTGGCACCAGCTACTTTCATTAAAGTGTTAAGCGCGCGGCTCAGGTTCATTTTCTCATTACAGTAACCTAGCCAACAACGCCATACCACTTAAATGGCTCCAACCGCCGTGACTCACTCAAGTTCATAAGGTTGTCTCTGTGCGTTTCAGAAACACGTCTAAATTAGGGTTCTAATTAATGGAACACTATAGGGGAAATATTGCATCGGAGACCTTTCATTCGTTCACCCTTGGACATCATATTCTTTATGGATGAGGTCACTTACATGGGGGCGAGCGTGTAAGGTGACACTCAAATCTAATCAAAATCAAATCAAATTGTATTTGTCACATACACATGGTAAGAAGGAGGATTTATAGTTTATTGCGAAGCACCGCGGATCAATGGCTGTCACCGGTCAAGCAGTTAAGACGTTACTCTCTTGTAAGTACATCAACCAAAGACTCGATCAGGTGTTGTCATCGCACAGCCTGTCTGCCCCTTGGATGCCCAAATTAAATAATGTTTAACCTAATCGTTTTAGTATTAGTGTCACAGTCACCTTCCCTTATTAACAGATGCAGACAATGACGCGATTTTGTAACATGTTTTAAAGATCAAGGCGATCTGGTAGCCCAACCTATCCCCAGTCTGCTGAAAAGCAAGAAAAAAACATGATAAAACGAAAAAATAACTTAATTCCTGCATTTAAGTTTATTTTTGTGTGCCAGCCTGCACTTTTTGGATATTAAACAACAAGGTGCCCTTGAGTTTGAATATTTTTCTTAAGTTGCTAAGTCTAAAGGTAGGCTATATCCCAGGTGTTCCATGTTGGCCCCTTAAAACGGGCATCAGGCCGATGCAGCTGGGTGCTGAATGCAGATGAAACATACACAATAGATTCTCCTCCCTGACAACTCTCTCGTTCCACACTAGTCTCCTCAGGACTGCTTGAAGTGCACCATTCAGTTTCACCGGCAGACTTTTTAGACATTGATAACCGTGTTGTCTCTGTGTTTTGTTCCTACTTGGAGACAAGACTTGAATTTAAAGGCTGTTTTTATTCTGTTTCACATACTTGTCATGTTTTTCCTCAGATCTCAGATCTCTGATCTCTGCCTCTTAGATATACAGTTCCCTTTTGAAAAGAAAAGGAAATCAGAAGAAAATAGTTGCTCATCATCATCAACAGTTTATATATTTTAAGTCACATATGATATATAATGCAGTATTACTGTAACACATGATATCTAATGCCGTATTACTGTAACATATGATATCTAATGCCGTATTACTGTAACATATGATATCTAATGTCGTATTACTGTAACATATGATATCTAATGCCGTATTACTGTAACATATGATATCTAATGCAGTATTACTGTAACATATGATATCTAATGCCGTATTACTGTAACATATGATATCTAATGTAATATGACTGTAACACATGATATCTAATGCAGTATTACTGTAACATATGATATCTAATGTAATATGACTGTAACATATGATATCTAATGCAGTATTACTGTAACATATGATATCTAATGCCGTATTACTGTAACATATGATATCTAATGCAGTATTACTGTAACATATGATATCTAATGCAGTATTACTGTAACATATGATATCTAATGCCGTATTACTGTAACATATGATATCTAATGTCGTATTACTGTAACATATGATATCTAATGCAGTATTACTGTAACATATGATATCTAATGCCGTATTACTGTAACATATGATATCTAATGCAGTATTGCTGTAACATATGATACCTAATGTAATATGACTGTAACATATGATATCTAATGCCGTATTACTGTAACATATGATATCTAATGTAATATGACTGTAACATATGATATCTAATGCCGTATTACTGTAACATATGATATCTAATGCCGTATTACTGTAACATATGATATCTAATGCCGTATTACTGTAACATATGATATCTAATGCCGTATTACTGTAACATATGATATCTAATGCCGTATTACTGTAACATATGATATCTAATGCAGTATTACTGTAACATATGATATCTAATGCCGTATTACTGTAACATATGATATCTAATGCCGTATTACTGTAACATATGATATCTAATGCAGTATTACTGTAACATATGATATCTAATGCAATATGACCGTAACATATGATATCTAATGTAATATGACTGTAACATATGATATCTAATGTAATAGATATCTAGTGCAATATAACCGTAACATATGATATCTAATATAATATGACTGTAACATATGATATCTAATGTAATATGACTGTAACATATGATATCTAATGTAATATGACTGTAACATATGATATCTAATGTAATATGACTGTAACATATGATATCTAATGCAATATGACTGTAACATATGATATCTAATGCCGTATTACTGTAACATATGATATCTAATGTAATATGACTGTAACATATGATATCTAATGTAATATGACTGTAACATATGATATCTAATGCAATATGACTGTAACATATGATATCTAATGTAATTAGACTGTAACATATGATATCTAATGTAATATGACTGTAACATATGATATCTAATATAATATGACTGTAACATATGATATCTAATGCAATATGACTGTAACATATGATATCTAATGTAATATGACTGTAACATATGATATCTAATGCCGTATTACTGTAACATATGATATCTAATGTAATATGACTGTAACATATGATATCTAATGTAATATGACTGTAACATATGATATCTAATGCCGTATTACTGTAACATTTGATATCTAATGTAATATGACTGTAACATATGATATCTAATGTAATATGACTGTAACATATGATATCTAATGCAATATGACTGTAACATATGATATCTAATGTAATATGAATGTAACATATGATATCTAATGTAATATGACTGTAACATATGATATCTAATATAATATGACTGTAACATATGATATCTAATGCAATATGACTGTAACATATGATATCTAATGTAATATGACTGTAACATATGATATCTAATGCCGTATTACTGTAACATATGATATCTAATGTAATATGACTGTAACATATGATATCTAATGTAATATGACTGTAACATATGATATCTAATGCCGTATTACTGTAACATATGATATCTAATGTAATATGACTGTAACATATGATATCTAATGCAATATGACTGTAACATATGATATCTAATGCCGTATTACTGTAACATATGATATCTAATGCCGTATTACTGTAACATATGATATCTAATGTAATATGACTGTAACATATGATATCTAATGTAATATGACTGTAACATATGATATCTAATGCAATATGACTGTAACATATGGTATCTAATGCAATATGACTGTAACATATGATATCTAATGTAATATGACTGTAACATATGATATCTAATGCCGTATTACTGTAACATATGATATCTAATGTAATATGACTGTAACATATGATATCTAATATAATATGACTGTAACATATGATATCTAATATAATATGACTGTAACATATGATATCTAATGCAATATGACTGTAACATATGATATCTAATGCCGTATTACTGTAACATATGATATATAATGCAATATGACTGTAACATATGATATCTAATGTAATATGACTGTAACATATGATATCTAATGCCGTATTACTGTAACATATGATATCTAATGTAATATGACTGTAACATATGATATCTAATATAATATGACTGTAACATATGATATCTAATGTAATATGACTGTAACATATGATATCTAATGTAATAGGACTGTAACATATGATATCTAATGTAATATGACCGTAACACGTGATATCTAATGCAATATGACTGTAACATATAACATCTAATGCACACACACACACACACACACACACACACACACACACACACACACACACACACACACACACACACACACACACACACACACACACACACACACACACACACACACACACACACACACACACACACACACACACACTCATAGGGCATGAGGGGTAAGAAACAACATCTTTATCAGGATAAAACTTGTCACGACAGGCCTGATGGAAACTGGTAAACTTCTCAAATGTCGACAAAACAAAATACTGTAGACGAGGTGGGATCTTTTTGTGTCTAAAATAAATTATGCGAGAAATGTCGGTGGAAACACTGATAGAATAACCTTCATATCGAAGTAAACTTGGAGTCATGCGATGTCGTCAGGAAAGCATGCAGTTTATTAGGCTGCAGATGAAATAAGTTCTGATGAACTTCACAGGGTGGTGAAAGTGCACAGTGATGAGCTTGATGCTTCTTTCTGATCATTTTCAAGGGTTGTATTCTGGTGACATGATCATTGATGCTTGACTGCTGTTTGAATTCAAAATAATATCATTCTTTTGTCAATAATAATCTCATCATGTAGGCTATACGTGCACTCTATCCAGCAGAGCGCTGACACAGTACTGTATCATACCGGAGTGGGCACACTCCCTATATAATACCATTCTGTTGTGTAAAAACCATCAGTAGAAGTTGAAAATGCCATGGAAACCCATTTCACTTGTATTTTTTATTCAGTACATGTACATTTTACCACAACATGTATTTTTATTTGCACTAGATCATCACACACAGTCTTTTATCTGCAGCAAATACATTTTATTGGAAACACATCTGTGGTGGGAAAATGCACATATAGTTTTAAGCAGATTGGAGAATATTCACATGACAATCTTGTCAACAATTGGATGGAAACCTAACTTGTCTGAGTCTTTTAAAGGCCACTTGTATTTCTAAACATGTTTTGTGCTAAACAACCCTTGAGCTGAGATGGGTATTGGCAGCCGCTGTGATGACAACACATTCCCAGATTGTGGTGAGTGAGCAGTGATCTTGTGTGTGTGTGTGTGTGCTCTGCTCTATTGCTTCTCTCCATCCCTAATGTGAAGGGACAGATCAGATCCTGTTAGCTGAGACAGACAGGCTTTGATGTGACATGCATCATGTAGCCTATCGGTTAGAGAGTTTGTACAGTAAACCAAAGGTTGCTAGTTCTAATCCCTGAGCCGCCTAGGTGAAAAATCTGTCAAAGTGCCCTTGAGCACTTAACCCTAATTGTTCCTGTATGTCACTCTGGATTAGAGCGTCTGCTAAATGACTAACATGTAAATAACACAAACAGTGACTCTGGTTAGAGGTGATGTACATACGACAGAGAAGACAGTGACACCATTTCTCTCTGTGTCTTTGATTCAAGTGGATGTAGAAAAGGTTAACATTAAAATACATTTTGGAATCTTGACTTTATGATGACCTACTTAGTGTGTGTGTATGAATTAAAGTTTATCCGTGTTCATATCTGTGTGTGTGTGTGTGTGTGTGTGGAATACGTGCATGTGTGTGTGTGTGTGTGTATTTGTTCATCTGTCGGTGTGTGTGTGCGTCTGGGTGTGTGTGTGTGCTTGCTTGCTTGCATGCATGTGTGTGTGTGCATTTGTGCATCTGTATGTGTGTGTGTGTATTTGTTTGCGTGTGTGTGTGTGTGTGTGTGAATAAGCCTGGGCAGTTATGGGCTATGACGGTTAAAGGCAGTTAGAGGCAGTGGCTGAATGGCTCCTTGTGCCTGTGGATGAATGGAGCTCCTCCGGATGAGGGAGGAACTCATCAGCGGGGCTGAGGCCTGTATGACTTGCACCCCAAATTGAACCCTATGCCCTATTTAGTGCATCACGTTTGACCAAAGCTCATAGGGCCTAGATAGGGAATAGGTTGCGATATGGGCAGCAGTCTATATGACCATCCACTTCCTCCAGTCCTCCCCCTGCCTCCCCCTACCCTCAACCCTCACCATCTGCATCCCCCTCCTCAACACCTGCTGGGGGAGACAGAGTAGGGCACAAGGGAGTCTAACAGTTGGGTGTTGGGCGAACTAGTAAAGGTGAGAGTACACACAGAACAGAATAGATGGTGTAAAAGGGAATGGCTGACGTTGAGGAAACTGTGATGTATTTCTCCTGTTGAGTCATCGACAGTGTGTGTGTGCGCGCCCTGTGTGTGTATGTTTGGTCATCTGTGTGTTATATGTGTGTGTGTGTGTGTGTTTGTGTGTGTAGCCTACATGTTCATAGGAAGATCTAGCCTGACTCTCTTTCTACATGTTTCCCTGGTTAAATATAACTGCAGTGGAATGGATACCTTGAGCCAAACAGAGAGTACCAGTCAGTCTTCCCCTTGGTTAGCGTTGACATCACCATAATCTGCTATTGACTAGCTTTAGAATAGGGACGGAGTGGAGGCATAAATAGCTGATTTCATGTCAAATCTCCTGCAGCCATTTGGTCATAACTCAAGTGTGGTGTTGAAATAATATGTTGGTGAGGTGTTGCTTTAACGTTGGTTATCTGGTGAAGAGATATTGTAAACAAAATATCATTTTACATTACAATTAAATACTGGTAATAAGAATTGCTAGCCATGTATGACAAAATAAACATTCACAATTAAACTACAATAATAAAATAACAATTCATTCATAACTGTAATATATATTATGCTAAAAAGAAACCTCTGTTTTTTTCGGGTATCCTTCTAAGTGACCACATTGAGATACAAAAATAAATAGTATTAGCAAAATGATTACCACAATTATCTATTCTAGTAATGTTATTTATATGACTGACCAAACCAAGCAGTTCTAGCATCACAACATCTAATTGGAATCCATAGTTAACCAGATTCATGTTGTCACTATAATCTTCTGCAGCATTATTTCTCTTCTCTCTGAGGGCTTTTAAAGGAAGTGTGTGTGTGTGTGTGTGTGTGTGTGTGTGTGTGTGTGTGTGTGTGTGTGTGTGTGTGTGTGTGTGTGTGTGTGTGTGTGTGTGTGTGTGTGTGTGTGTGTGTGTGTGTGTGTGTGTGTGCGCATGTGCATGCCCTAAGCCAGGTCTGATCAATGGACTGGGGCCACACAAAGACATCCAGATCAATAAGAGGATAGAAAAGAGCTTCCTCTCCAAATTTCCTGGCCTAAAGGACCAATAGGAATTAGTACTACAGTATTATAGCCTGGTCTAGAGGACCAATAGGAATTAGTACTACAGTATTATAGCCTGGTCTAGAGGACCAATAGGAATTAGTACTACAGTATTATAGCCTGGTCTAGAGGACCAATAGGAATTAGTACTACAGTATTATAGCCTGGTCTAGAGGACCAATAGGAATTAGTACTACAGTATTATAGCCTGGTCTAGAGGACCAATAGGAATTAGTACTACAGTATTAAAGCCTGTCCTAGAGGACCAACAGGAATTAGTACTACAGTATTATAGCCTGGTCTAGAGGACCAATGGGAATTAGTACTACAGTATTATAGCCTGGTCTAGAGGACTAATAGGAATTAGTACTACAGTATCATAGCCTGGTCTAGAGGACCAATAGGAATTAGTACTACAGTATTATAGCCTGGTCTAGAGGACCAATAGGAATTAGTACTACAGTATTATAGCCTGTCCTAGAGGACCAACAGGAATTAGTACTACAATATTATAGCCTGGTCTAGAGGACCAAAATCAAATCAAATAAAATTGTATTTGTCACATACACATGGTTAGCAGATTTTAATGCGAGTGTAGCGAAATGCTTGTGCTTCTAGTTCCGACAATGCAGTAATAACCAATCAAATCAAATCAAATCAAATCAAATTTATTTATATAGCCCTTCGTACATCAGCTGATATCTCAAAGTGCTGTACAGAAACCCAGCCTAAAACCCCAAACAGCAAACAATGCAGGTGTAAAAGCATGGTGGCTAGGAAAAACTCCCTAGAAAGGCCAAAACCTAGGAAGAAACCTAGAGAGGAACCGGGCTATGTGGGGTGGCCAGTCCTCTTCTGGCTGTGCCGGGTAGAGATTATAACAGAACATGACCAAGATGTTCAAATGTTCATAAATGACCAGCATGGTCGAATAATAATAAGGCAGAACAGTTGAAACTGGAGCAGCAGCACAGTCAGGTGGACTGGGGACAGCAAGGAGCCATCATGTCAGGTAGTCCTGGGGCACGGTCCTAGGGCTCAGGTCCTCCGAGAGAGAGAAAGAAAGAGAGAATTAGAGAGAGCATATGTGGGGTGGCCAGTCCTCTTCTGGCTGTGCCGGGTGGAGATTATAACAGAACGTGGCCAAGATGTTCAAATGTTCATAAATGACCAGCATGGTTGAATAATAGTAAGGCAGAACAGTTGAAACTGGAGCAGCAGCATGGCCAGGTGGACTGGGGACAGCAAGGAGTCATCATGTCAGGTAGTCCTGGGACATGGTCCTAGGGCCCAGGCCAGTTGAAACTGGAGCAGCAGCATGGCCAGGTGGACTGGGGACAGCAAGGAGTCATCATGTCAGGTAGTCCTGGGGCATGGTCCTAGGGCTCAGGTCCTCCGAGAGAGAGAAAGAAAGAGAGAAGGAGAGAATTAGAGGTAGGCAACAACATCTCCACCCCGCTGATCCTCAACTCTGGGGCCCCAGAAGGGTGCGTTCTGAGCCCTCTCCTGTACTCCCTGTTCACCCACGACTGCGTGGCCACGCACGCCTCCAACTCAACGCACACCGAGCTCGGGTGGTTGTTGTCCTTGATTATCTTTATGGCCTTCCTGTAACATCGGGTGGTGTAGGTGTCCTGGAGGGCAGATAGTTTGCCCCCGGTGATGCGTTGTGCAGACCTCACTACCCTCTGGAGAGCCTTACGGTTGTGGGCGGAGCAGTTTCCGTACCAGGCGGTGATACAGCCCGCCAGGATGCTCTCGATTGTGCATCTGTAGAAGTTTGTGAGTGCTTTTGGTGACAAGCCAAATTTCTTCAGCCTCCTGAGTTTGAAGAGACGTTGCTGCGCCTTCTTCACGATGCAGTCTGTGTGGGTGGACCAATTCAGTTTGTCTGTGATGTGTATGCCGAGGAACTTAAAACTTACTACCCTCTCCACTACTGTTCCATCGATGTGGATAGGGGGGTGTTCCCTCTGCTGTTTCCTGAAGTCCACAATCATCTCCTTAGTTTTGTTGACGTTGAGTGTGAGGTTATTTTCCTGACATCACACTCCGAGGGCCCTCACCTCCTCCCTGTAGGCCGTCTCGTCGTTGTTGGTAATCAAGCCTACCACTGTTGTGTCGTCTGCAAACTTGATGATTGAGTTGGAGGCGTGCGTGGCCACGCAGTCGTGGGTGAACAGGGAGTACAGGAGAGGGCTCAGAACGCACCCTTCTGGGGCCCCAGAGTTGAGGATCAGCGGGGTGGAGATGTTGTTGCCTACCCTCACCACCTGGGGGCAGCCCGTCAGGAAGTCCAGTACCCAGTTGCACAGGGCGGGGTCGAGACCCAGGGTCTCGAGCTTGATGACGAGCTTGGAGGGTACTATGGTGTTAAATGCCGAGCTGTAGTCGATGAACAGCATTCTCACATAGGTATTCCTCTTGTCCAGATGGGTTAGGGCAGTGTGCAGTGTGGTTGAGATTGCATCGTCTGTGGACCTATTTGGGCGGTAAGCAAATTGGAGTGGGTCTAGGGTGTCCGGTAGGGTGGAGGTGATATGGTCCTTGACTAGTCTCTCAAAGCACTTCATGATGACGGAAGTGAGTGCTACGGGGCGGTAGTCGTTTTGCTCACTTACCTTAGCTTTCTTGGGAACAGGAACAATGGTGGCCCTCTTGAAGCATGTGGGAACAGCAGACTGGGATAAGGCTTGATTGAATATGTCCGTAAACACACCAGCCAGCTGGTCTGCGCATGCTCTGAGGGTGCGGCTGGGGATGCAGTCTGGGCCTGCAGCCTTGCGAGGGTTAACACGTTTAAATGTTTTACTCACCTCGGCTGCAGTGAAGGAGAGGCCGCATGTTTTGGTTGCAGGCCGTATCAGCGGCACTGTATTGTCCTCAAAGCGGGCAAAAAAGTGATTTAGTCTGCCTGGGAGCAAGACATCCTGGTCCGTGACGGGGCTGGTTTAGAATTAGTACTACAGTATTAGTTACAAATTTAACTTGAATTAAATGAGTTGACTTTTCACATGGGATGATTTCACTGAACAATAAAAGAAAGACAATATTGAATGATCCTCAATGATCCATCGCATCTCCCAAAAACGTTTGCAACATACATCTGTAAAATGATAGTCTAGAAACTAAAGCTTTGGTTGTCTTCTTCTCAGGCTTCCATGTTTTCTCCCTGGACCTACTCAATGTCCACATCTTGAACATCAGACTCTGAGGCCTCTTCTTCACTGTCACTTTCCAACCTTGTTGAGAATGGCTCGTCGTCAAGCTCAAAAAGCCTCAAATTTGCCCGGATGGCCACCAATTTTTCTACCCTTGAATTGGTCAGTCTGTTGCGTGCTTTGGTGTGTGTGTTTCCAAACAAGGACCAGTTGTGCTCTGAGGCGGCTGATGTTGGTGGGATTTGGAGGATAATGGAGGCAACAGGGTAAAGAGCCTCAGATCCACAGTCCCTTTCACCATGTGGCTGATGAGATATGTTGGCATGACTGCCATATTGCATCTCCATCCCAAAGCCCTTGCTTGGAAGTGTACTTCACCAGACTACCAAGAACCTTGCCCTCATCCAGGCCAAGGTGGAGAGACATGGTAGTGATGACACCGTAAGCCTTGTTGATTTCTGCACCAGACAAGATGCTCTTGCCAGCATTCTTGGGGTCCAACAAGTACGCTGCGGCGTGTATGGGCTTCAGGCAGAAGTCATCACGCTTTTTGATGTATTTCAGAACTGCAGTTTCCTCTGCTTGGCGCAACAGTGAAGTGGGCAGGGCAGTACGGATTTATTCTCTTACATCTGCAAGCAGAGTCTGAACATCAGACAGGATGCCATTGTCTCCCTCAATCCATGCAATGGCTACTGCTATAGGTTTCAGGAGTTTCAGGCTGCTTACCACTCTCTCCCAAAATACATCATCCAGGAGGATCCTCTTGATGGGGCTGTCCACATTGGCAGACTGTGATATGGTAATTTCTGTCAAACTGTCAAACTTGATGACAACACCACCCCAACGGGTGTTGCTGGGCAGCTTCAATGTTGTGCTCTTATTCTTCTCACTTTGCTTGGTGAGGTAGATTGCTGCTATAACTTGATGACCCTTCACATACCTAACCATTTCCTTGGCTCTCTTGTAGAGTGTATCCATTTGTTTCAGTGCCATGATGTAATTGAGGAGCAGATTCAATGTGTGAGCAGCACAGCCAATGGGTGAGATGTGAGGGTAGGACTCCTCAACTTTAGACCAAGCAGCCTTCATGTTCGCAGCATTGTCTGTCACCAGTGCAAATTCCTTCTGTGGTCCAAGGTTATTGTTGACTGCCTTCAGCTCATCTGTGATGTAGAGACCGGTGTGTCTCTTATCCATTGTGTCTGTGCTCTTGTAGAATACTGTTCGAGGGGTGGAGATGATGTAGGTAATTATTCCTTGCCCACGAACATTCGACCACCCATCAGAGATTACAATACAGTCAGTCTGCTTTCACTTGAACTCTGCATCTAGCAAATGAGTAGATAAAGCATGTCTGGTTAGAGGGGTGAATGCTGGAAAAAGAACATTCATAAATCTATTCCAATACACATTGCTTGTCAGCATCAGAGGTGCACCAGTTGCATACACAGCTCGAGCAAGACATTCATCAGCATTTCTCTGAAAATGTTCCTCTATTGAGTCAAAAAAACTTCTGATTCCAGAAGGACCATGAGCTGTTTATTGCTATCAATAAGGTGCCTGATTCATAATTTTCACCTCGAATAGAAGTAGAGGGTCTTTTGTCAGAGGTTGCTTGTTGTGAGAGCTGAGGGAACTTTATGCACTTGGCCAGATGATTCTGCATCTTTGTTGTATTCTTCACATATGATTTGGCACAGTATTTGCAAATGTACACAGCTTTTCCTTCTACATTTTCCTGTAAAGATTAGAAAACAATAGTAAAAAAAAACAAATTCAATTCCATGTAAAGATAAATAGTTAAGTAATTAAACTAAACAACTCCTTTGTAAGATAAATGTTTTAAAATGAAACATGTATGGAAACAGGTGAATTAACACTCCTCATTTAGCATTCTCAAGCAAGCTAAAACCCACATGGTAGCAAAAACTAACTAGGCGAAATTGTTAACAAGTTAGAAACTATTTAAACACACTGTCATGCCCTGACCGTAGATTGCTTTGTATGTTTCTATTTTTAGTTTGGTCAGGGTGTGATGTGTGTATTCTATGTTGTAGGTCTAGGTTTTCTGTTTCGATGTGTTTGGCCTGGTATGGTTCTCAATCAGAGGCAGCTGTCTATCGTTGTCTCTGATTGAGAGCCATACTTAGGTAGCCTTTTTTCCCATTTTGAGGTGTGGGTGATTATTTTCCGTTTCAGTGTTTGCACCATACGGGATTGTTTCAGTTTTCATTTATTCTCTTGTTCTTTTGTATTCTGTATTCATTCCTGATTAAAAGGTATTATGGAAATGTACCACGCTGCATTTTGGTCCTCCTCTCCTTTCACCAACGAAAATTGTTACACACAATTTGCTTTAGGCTACTGTTTACTAGTTATTGTAATCAAAACTTACCAGAAAGCATGTAGTCCTTGGCTCACAGTGTAGTAGTGTGAGCTCAATAGCATTTCATTAGTGTGCAAGATCTTGAGAATCAGCTGTAAATGTGATGGAAGAACGCACTGTGCATGCAGAGGGTTGCAATCCCATTGAATTGGGGATAGTTTAACCAAAATATGCCACAAGACCTAGAATTTCCTTATGTGTATCCCACAAAAAGGTTCACTGTCATAAACGAACTTTTTTTGATGAATTTAAGCGAAATTCCCGAGCTTAACTTCCCATGGAAAAATTACTGAAATTGACCGAACAGTTTCTCACCCTTTGCAACCCCAATTATTACTGTGGTATATGGGTATTATCATAGATGCCTGGGCCTAGAGAGAAAGTCCACTCCTCTTCTTCTGCTGCAGTGTGGTGGTGATGTGTATCGTCTCTCTGGGTTGCTCTGGGAGTAGACGTGTAGAGAAAGAGAGATGGTGTGTGTGTGGAGTTTAGGATTGAAAACAGAGAAACTGCTATGAATTCTTCTCCATCACAGCTTACACTCTGCTTAGTCCTCCGTCTGTTTGCATGATCACTGCTTAGTGGAGGCACACGCACACGCACACACACGCACGCACACACACACACACACACACACACACACACACACACACACACACACACACACACACACACACACACACACACACACACACACACACACACACACACACACACACACACACACACACACACACACAGGCACAATTACTGGAGACGGCACTTCATCAGATGCATTTAATGTATTATTCATTGCAGCTCATCCAAAGCCATCACTCCATGGAGTTAGAGGCATAAATATGTATTAATAACCATGTGGAAGGAATAAGAGGGCGGGAGCTTTTGTGTTTAAAAATACTCTTCCCGGGATAGGGGAACAGAGGGGGATTCACAATGGGGAACTATTCCCTACACACCACCTCCACCTCCACCAGCACCACAACCACCCTCACAGGGCTAGAACCGTGCCCAAGAATGGTGTATCTCAACTGGGCTGTGGGATTGAGGTGAGAGGGGCTGAGGCTGGAGCTTAATGGCTCGATTCAATCCGTAGTGCAGATGATCAACGTTATAGCGTGATTGACATTCACGGAGACTGCACTCACGGTAAATCCTGCATATGTAGCCGATGTGAGTAAGACCTTTAAACAGGTTAATATTCACAAATCTGCAGGGCCAGATGGATTACCAGGCTGTGTACTCAGAGCATGTGCTGCCCAGCTGGCAAGTGTCTTCACTGACATTTTCAACATCTCCCTGTCCGAGTCTGTAATACCAACATGTTTCAAGCAGACCACCATAGTCTCTGTGCCCAAGAACACTTAGATAACCTGCCTAAATGACTACTGACCCATGGCACTTGTAGCCATAAAGTGCTGTGAAAGGCTGGTCATGGCTCACATCAACACCATCATCCCAGACACCCTGGACCCATTCCAAACCACATACTGCCCGAACAGAGCCAACGATAACACAATCTCTATTGCACTCCACACTGCCCTTTCCTACCTGGACAAGAGGAACACCTATTTGAGAATGCTGGTCATTGGCTACAGTTGAGCGTTCAACACCATAGTGCCCTCCAAGCTCATCACTAAGCTAAAGATCCTGGGACTGAACACCTCCCTTTGCAACTGAATCCTGGACTTCCTGACAGTCTGCCCCCACGTGATGAGGGTAGGCAACAACACATCCACCATGCTGACCCTCAACATGGGGACCCCTCAGGTGTGCATGCTTAGTCCCTCCTGTACTCCCTGTTCACCCACAATTGACTCCAACACCATGTAACTTAACAAAATGTGGAAAAAGGGAAGGGGTCTGAATACTTTCTGAATGCACTGTAGCTATCTGGACTACCTGCATTGACCCTTTTTGCACTCACTTTTTTTGACTCATCACATACACTACTGCTATTGTTTATTATCTATCTTGTTGCATAGTCACTTTATTCCTAGTTATTGTACATATCTACCTCAATTACCTTGTTCCCTGCACATTGACTCTGTACTGGGACCGTGTGTATACAGCCAAGTTATCATTACTCATTGTGTAATTATTATTACTTTTATTATTACATGTTATTACTTTTCTATTATTTCTCTATATCTTTGCATTGTTGGGAAATCCAGGTATGTAGATTTTTTTCAGACCTCAAAAGTGGTCTCCTGATGTGGTTCAAGCATTGTTGTGGACTTAAAACATCAAATGTAATTGTTTTTCAGTGAAAACTGAAGATAACGCAAACCTGGAAAAAAATTACGTAGAAAACCGAATTTGGGAAAAAGCAGAATCAAGCAAGCAAAAAAAAAAAAAGATTTTATTTTTATTTTTATTTCACCTTTATTTAACCAGGTAGGCAAGTTGAGAACAAGTTCTCATTTACAATTGCGACCTGGCCAAGATAAAGCAAAGCAGTTCGACACATACAACGACACAGAGTTACACATGGAGTAAAACAAACATACAGTCAATAATACAGTAGAAAAATAAGTCTATATACAATGTGAGCAAATGAGGTGAGAAGGGAGGTAAAGGCAAAAAAAAAGGCCATGGTGGCGAAGTAAATACAATATAGCAAGTAAAACACTGGAATGGTAGATTTGCAGTGGAAGAATGTGCAAGGTAAGGTAAAGAATGGTAAAGAAGGTTTCCAAGATGGCATAGCAGTCAGACGTCCTTTGTCCTCGTCTTGTCGTGTTCCGTGTACATATATATTTACATCCTTCGCATATCTTTTATATATTTTATTTTCCAAAAACTCAACTTCAAAACACTCTCCTGCAACCTGCCTCACGAATTGAAAAAAAATAAAGTATTATTTACCTCAAATCTGAAATCCACAATAGAAGCTAGTCTGAAGCTAACCAGAAGCTAGCCAAAAGCTAGCCAGAAGCTAGCCAGAAGCTAACCAGGAGCTAACCAGAAGCTAACCAAAAGCTAGCCAGAAGCTAGCCAGAAGCTAGCCAGTTTCCTGGCTAACGTTAGTATTTAGCTAACCACGGTTGATGGTCATCAGCTATCCTTTAGCTCGTTAAGCTATCGCCAGTTTTGTACAACGCGACTCAGACATTACATTTACATTTACATTTAAGTCATTTAGCAGACGCTCTTATCCAGAGCGACCAGAATATACCGGACCTATTTTTCTCTCCATATCCCCGGATTTCAACGGAAAGCTCTGAACATTTATACCTGGATCTCGCAGCTAGCTAGCTGCTGTCCTTGTGACTATTGGCAGAACGCCATAGGATGTTTTTGTGTTGGTTAAGGGCAATCAGGTCTGGAGAGAACCAAGGGCTATACCTGTTCCTGGTTCTAAATTTCTTGAATGGGGCATGCTTATTTAAGATGGTGAGGAAGGCATTTAAAAAAAATAACCAGGCATCCTCTACTGACGGGATGAGGTCAATGTCCTTCCAGGATACCCCGGCCAGGTCGATTAGAAAGGCCTGCTCGCTGAAGTGTTTCAGGGAGCGTTTGACAGTGATGAGTGGAGGTCGTTTGACCGCTGACCTGGTAGGTTCATTGATAATTTGTGTGAGATTGAGGGCATCAAGCTTAGATTGTAGGATGGCTGGGGTGTTAAGCATGTTCCAGTTTAGGTCGCCTAGCAGCACGAGCTCTGAAGATAGATGGGGAGCAATCAGTTCACAAGGGCCCTATATAACTGATTTAAGCATATGGCTGGTGTGAATCAGACTGTGTTGTCAATTCAAAGCAGGGGTGTTAATGCAAACACATTTTATCTCACTCTTTTGCCAAGGTATGGAGCATTGCAATTTGAGTATTGTCCTGCCGTTAAAATATTGTCTTTCCGTCAAAAACTTCCGTCAAACACACACACACACGCACATGCACACACACACAATCATACACACACGCACAATCACACACACACACACACTGTATCAGGTATGTGAGTCGTATCCCATTTTGTGCAACTAATTCTCTCACCCAGCCACTCTGCTGAAGCCGGTTACATATTCTACCCTGTGTTGTGTCTCACCCAGCCCCTCTGCTGAAGCCTGTTACATATTCTACCCTGTGTTGTGTCTCACCCAGCCCCTCTGCTGAAGCCGGTTACATATTCTACCCTGTGTTGTGTCTCACCAGCTAGCTGAGCATGCAATACATGGATAGTGATTGTCTGAACTGCTGTGTATAAGATTGATCACTAAGTGTGTGTGTGTGTGTGTGTGTGTGTGTGTGTGTGTGTGTGTGTGTGTGTGTGTGTGTGTGTGTGTGTGTGTGTGTGTGTGTGTGTGTGTGTATGCATGTGTGTGTTACGATGAGGACATGGATCACTTAGCTAAGAGCCGGTCGTACTGCTGCTGTTACTGTTGTGACTAGTGTTAGGTTGAGATGAGTCTTGTGATGCAGTGGGATTTCTGTGTGTGAGTGGTGTAGCTGTGTATGTGTGTGTGAGTGGTGTAGCTGTGTGTGTGTGTGTGTGCGTGTGTGTGTGTATGCATGTGTGTGTTACGATGAGGACATGGATCACTTAGCTAAGAGCCGGTCGTACTGCTGCTGTTACTGTTGTGACTAGTGTTAGGTTGAGATGAGTCTTGTGATGCAGTGGGATTTGTGTGTGTGAGTGGTGTAGCTGTGTATGTGTGTGTGAGTGGTGTAGCTGTGTGTGTGTGTGTGTGTGTGTGTGTGTGTGTGTGTGTGTGTGTGTGTGTGTGTGTGTGTGTGTGTGTGTGTGTGTGTGTGTGTGTGTGTGTGTGTGTGTGTGTGTGTGTGTGTGTGTGTGTGTGTGTGTGTGTGTGTGTGTGACAGTGTAGTAGAGGGAGGACGTACGCAGTGCAGGCAGCTGTCATGTTGTAGCATTAGAGACAAGCAGTAGAGAGAGACTCCCTCCTCTCTCTCTCTCTGGTACATCCCTGTCTGTCCCTGTCTGTCCCCTGTCTGTCTCTGTCTGTCCCTGTCTGTCTGTCTGTCTGTCTGTCTCTGTCTGTCCCTGTCTGTCTCTGTCTTTCTCTGTCTGTCTCCTCTCTGTTCCTGTCTGTCCCCTGTCTATCCCTGTCTGTCCCCTGTCTGTCTCTGTCTGTCCCTGTCTGTCTCTGTCTGTCCCTGTCTGTCTCTGTCTGTCTCTGTCTGTCTCCTCTCTTTTCCTGTCTGTCCCCTGTCTGTCCCTGTCTGTCTCTGTCTGTCTCTGTCTGTCCCCTGTCTGTCCCTGTCTGTCTCTGTCTGTCTCTGTCTGTCCCCTGTCTGTCTCTGTCTGTCCCTGTCTATCTCTGTCTGTCCCTGTCTGTCTCTGTCTGTCTCTGTCTGTCTCCTCTCTGTTCCTGTCTGTCCCCTGTCTGTCCCTGTCTGTCTCTGTCTGTCTCTGTCTGTCCCTGTCTGTGTCTGTCTGTCCCCTGTCTGTCCCTGTCTGTCCCTGTCTGTCTCTAACTGTCCCTGTCTGTCTCTGTCTGTCCCTGTCTGTCTCCTCTCTGTTCCTGTCTGTCCCCTGTCTGTCCCTGTCTGTCCCTGTCTGTCCCCTGTCTGTCTGTGTCTGTCCCTGTCTGTCTCTGTCTGTCCCTGTCTGTCTCTGTCTGTCTCTGTCTGTCCCCTGTCTGTCTCTGTCTGTCCACTGTCTGTCACTGTCTGTCTCTGTCTGTCTCTGTCTGTCCCCTGTCTGTCTCTGTCTGTCCCTGTCTGTCTCTGTCTGTCCCTGTCTGTCTCTGTCTGTCTCTGTCTGTCTCCTCTCTGTTCCTGTCTGTCCCCTGTCCGTCCCTGTCTGTCTCTGGCTGTCTCTGGCTGTCCCTGTCTGTCTCTGTCTGTCCCCTGTCTGTCCCTGTCTGTCTCTGTCTGTCCCTGTCTGTCTCTGTCTGTCTCTGTCTGTCCCTGTCTGTCTCTCTGTCTCTGTCTGTCTCTGTCTGTTCCCTGTCTGTCCCCTGTCTCTCCCTGTCTGTCTCTGTCTGTCTCTGTCTGTCCCCTGTCTGTCCCTGTCTGTCTCTGTCTGTCCCTGTCTGTCTCTGTCTGTCCCTGTCTGTCTCTGTCTGTCCCTGTCTGTCTCCTCTCTGTTCCTGTCTGTCCCCTATCCGTCCCTGTCTGTCTCTGGCTGTCTCTGGCTGTCCCTGTCTGTCTCTGTCTGTCCCCTGTCTGTCTCTGTCTGTCCCTGTCTGTCTCTGTCTCTGTCTGTTTCTGTCTGTCTCTGTCTGTCCCTGTCTGTCTCTGTCTGTCCCTGTCTGTCTCTCTGTCTCTGTCTGTCCCCTGTCTGTCCCTGTCTGTCCCTTGTCTGTCTCTGTCTGTCCCTGTCTGTCTCTGTCTGTCCCCTGTCTGTCCCCTGTCTGTCCCTGTCTGTCCCTGTCTGTCTCTGTCTGTCCCTGTCTGTCTCTGTCTGTTCCTGTCTGTCCCCTGTCTGTCCCTGTCTGTCTCTGCCTGTCTCTGTCTGTCCCTGTCTGTCTCTGTCTGTCCCTGTCTGTCCCTGTCTGTCTCTGTCTGTCCCTGTCTGTCTCTCTCTGTCTCTGTCTGTCTCTGTCTGTCCCCTGTCTGTCCCCTGTCTGTCCCTGTCTGTCTCTGTCTGTCTCTGTCTGTCCCTGTCTGTCTCTGTCTGTCCCCTGTCTGTCCCTGTCTGTCTCTGTCTCTGTCTGTCCCTGTCTGTCTCTGTCTGTCCCTGTCTGTCTCTGTATGTCCCTGTCTGTCTCTGTCTGTCCCTGTCTGTCTCTGTATGTCCCTGTCTGTCTCTGTCTGTCCCTGTCTGTCTCTCTCTGTCTCTGTCTGTCCCCTGTCTGTCCCCTGTCTGTCCCTGTCTGTCTCTGTCTGTCTCTGTCTGTCCCCTGTCTGTCTCTGTATGTCCCTGTCTGTCTCTGTATGTCCCTGTCTGTCTCTGTATGTCCCTGTCTGTCTCTGTCTGTCCCTGTCTGTCTCTCTCTGTCTCTGTCTGTCTTTGTCTGTCCCTGTCTGTCCCCTGTCTGTCCCTGTCTGTCTCTATCTGTCCCCTGTCTGTCCCTGTCTGTCCCTGTCTGTCTCTGTCTGTCCCTGTCTGTCTCTGTCTGTCTCTGTCTGTCCCCTGTCTGTCCCCTGTCTGTCCCTGTCTGTCACTGTCTGTCCCTGTCTGTCTCTCTCTGTCCCTGTCTGTCTCTCTGTCCCTGTCTGTCTCTGTCTGTCTCTGTCTGTCTCTGTCTGTCTCTGTCTTTCCCCTGTCTGTCCCTGTCTGTCTCTGCCTGTCTCTGTCTGTCCCTGTCTGTCCCTGTCTGTCCCTGTCTGTCCCTGTCTGTCTCTGTCTGTCCCTGTCTGTCTCTCTCTGTCTCTGTCTGTCTCTGTCTGTCCCCTGTCTGTCCCCTGTCTGTCCCTGTCTGTCTCTGTCTGTCTCTGTCTGTCCCCTGTCTGTCTCTGTATGTCCCTGTCTGTCTCTGTCTGTCCCTGTCTGTCCCTGTCTGTCTCTGTATGTCCCTGTCTGTCTCTGTCTGTCCCTGTCTGTCTCTCTCTGTCTCTGTCTGTCCCCTGTCTGTCCCCTGTCTGTCCCTGTCTGTCTCTGTCTGTCTCTGTCTGTCCCCTGTCTGTCTCTGTATGTCCCTGTCTGTCTCTGTATGTCCCTGTCTGTCTCTGTCTGTCCCTGTCTGTCTCTCTCTGTCTCTGTCTGTCTCTGTCTGTCCCCTGTCTGTCCCCTGTCTGTCCCTGTCTGTCTCTATCTGTCCCCTGTCTGTCCCTGTCTGTCCCTGTCTGTCTCTGTCTGTCCCTGTCTGTCTCTGTCTGTCTCTGTCTGTCCCCTGTCTGTCCCCTGTCTGTCCCTGTCTGTCACTGTCTGTCCTTGTCTGTCCCTGTCTGTCCCTGTCTGTCTCTCTCTGTCCCTGTCTGTCTCTGTCTGTCTCTGTCTGTCTCTGTCTTTCCCCTGTCTGTCCCTGTCTGTCTCTCTCTGTCCCCTGTCCGTCCCTGTCTGTCTCTGTCTGTCTCTGTCTGTCCCTGTCTGTCTCTGTCTGTCGCCTGTCTGTCCCTGTCTGTCTCTGTCTGTCTCTGTCTCTGTCTGTCCCCTGTCTGTCTCTGTCTGTCCACTGTCTGTCCCTGTCTGTCTCTGTCTGTCTCTGTCTGTCCCCTGTCTGTCTCTGTCTGTCCCTGTCTGTCTCTGTCTGTCCCTGTCTGTCTCTGTCTGTCCCTGTCTGTCTCTGTCTGTCTCCTCTCTGTTCCTGTCTGTCCCCTGTCCGTCCCTGTCTGTCTCTGGCTGTCTCTGGCTGTCCCTGTCTGTCTCTGTCTGTCCCCTGTCTGTCCCTGTCTGTCTCTGTCTCTGTCTGTCCCTGTCTGTCTCTGTCTGTCCCTGTCTGTCTCTGTCTGTCCCTGTCTGTCTCTCTGTCTCTGTCTGTCTCTGTCTGTCCCCTGTCTGTCCCCTGTCTGTCCCTGGCTGTCTCTGTCTGTCTCTGTCTGTCCCCTGTCTGTCCCTGTCTGTCTCTGTCTGTCCCTGTCTGTCTCTGTCTGTCCCTGTCTGTCTCTGTCTGTCCCTGTCTGTCTCCTCTCTGTTCCTGTCTGTCCCCTGTCCGTCCCTGTCTGTCTCTGGCTGTCTCTGGCTGTCCCTGTCTGTCTCTGTCTGTCCCCTGTCTGTCCCTGTCTGTCTCTGTCTCTGTCTGTCTCTGTCTGTCCCTGTCTGTCTCTGTCTGTCCCTGTCTGTCTCTCTGTCTCTGTCTGTCCCCTGTCTGTCCCTGTCTGTCCCTTGTCTGTCTCTGTCTGTCCCTGTCTGTCTCTGTCTGTCCCCTGTCTGTCCCCTGTCTGTCCCTGTCTGTCCCTGTCTGTCTCTGTCTGTCCCTGTCTGTCTCTGTCTGTTCCTGTCTGTCTCCTGTCTGTCCCTGTCTGTCTCTGCCTGTCTCTGTCTGTCCCTGTCTGTCTCTGTCTGTCCCTGTCTGTCCCTGTCTGTCCCTGTCTGTCTCTCTCTGTCTCTGTCTGTCTCTGTCTGTCTCTGTCTGTCCCCTGTCTGTCCCCTGTCTGTCCCTGTCTGTCTCTGTCTGTCTCTGTCTGTCCCCTGTCTGTCTCTGTATGTCCCTGTCTGTCTCTGTCTGTCCCTGTCTGTCCCTGTCTGTCTCTGTATGTCCCTGTCTGTCTCTGTCTGTCCCTGTCTGTCTCTCTCTTTCTCTGTCTGTCCCCTGTCTGTCCCCTGTCTGTCCCTGTCTGTCTCTGTCTGTCCCCTGTCTGTCTCTGTATGTCCCTGTCTGTCTCTGTATGTCCCTGTCTGTCTCTGTCTGTCTCTGTCTGTCCCCTGTCTGTCTCTGTATGTCCCTGTCTGTCTCTGTATGTCCCTGTCTGTCTCTGTATGTCCCTGTCTGTCTCTGTCTGTCTCTGTCTGTCCCTGTCTGTCTCTGTATGTCCCTGTCTGTCTCTGTATGTCCCTGTCTGTCTCTGTCTGTCCCTGTCTGTCTCTCTCTGTCACTGTCTGTCTCTGTCTGTCCCCTGTCTGTCCCCTGTCTGTCCCCTGTCTGTCCCTGTCTGTCTCTATCTGTCCCCTGTCTGTCCCTGTCTGTCCCTGTCTGTCTCTGTCTGTCCCTGTCTGTCTCTGTCTGTCTCTGTCTGTCCCCTGTCTGTCCCCTGTCTGTCCCTGTCTGTCACTGTCTGTCCTTGTCTGTCTCTGTCTGTCCCTGTCTGTCTCTGTATGTCCCTGTCTGTCTCTGTCTGTCCCTGTCTGTCTCTGTCTGTCCCTGTCTGTCTCTGTCTGTCTCTGTCTCTGTCTGTCCCTGTCTGTCTCTGTCTGTCTCTGTCTGTCCCCTGTCTGTCCCTGTCTGTCTCTGTCTGTCTCTGTCTGTCTCTGTATGTCCCTGTCTGTCTCTGTATGTCCCTGTCTGTCTCTGTCTGTCCCTGTCTGTCTCTCTCTGTCCCTGTCTGTCTCTGTCTGTCCCTGTCTGTCTCTCTCTGTCTCTGTCTGTCTCTGTCTGTCCCTGTCTGTCCCTGTCTGTCTCTGTCTGTCCCTGTCTGTCTCTCTCTGTCTCTGTCTGTCTCTGTCTGTCCCCTGTCTGTCCCCTGTCTGTCCCCTGTCTGTCCCTGTCTGTCTCTATCTGTCCCCTGTCTGTCCCTGTCTGTCCCTGTCTGTCTCTGTCTGTCTCTGTCTGTCCCTGTCTGTCTCTGTCTGTCTCTGTCTGTCCCCTGTCTGTCCCCTGTCTGTCCCTGTCTGTCACTGTCTGTCCTTGTCTGTCTCTGTCAGTCCCTGTCTGTCTCTGTATGTCCCTGTCTGTCTCTGTCTGTCCCTGTCTGTCTGTCTGTCCCTGTCTGTCTCTGTCTGTCCCTGTCTGTCTCCTCTCTGTTCCTGTCTGTCCCCTGTCCGTCCCTGTCTGTCTCTGGCTGTCTCTGGCTGTCCCTGTCTGTCTCTGTCTGTCCCCTGTCTGTCCCTGTCTGTCTCTGTCTCTGTCTGTCTCTGTCTGTCTCTGTCTGTCCCTGTCTGTCTCTGTCTGTCCCTGTCTGTCTCTCTGTCTCTGTCTGTCCCCTGTCTGTCCCTGTCTGTCCCTTGTCTGTCTCTGTCTGTCCCTGTCTGTCTCTGTCTGTCCCCTGTCTGTCCCCTGTCTGTCCCTGTCTGTCCCTGTCTGTCTCTGTCTGTCCCTGTCTGTCTCTGTCTGTTCCTGTCTGTCTCCTGTCTGTCCCTGTCTGTCTCTGCCTGTCTCTGTCTGTCCCTGTCTGTCTCTGTCTGTCCCTGTCTGTCCCTGTCTGTCTCTGTCTGTCTCTGTCTGTCTCTCTCTGTCTCTGTCTGTCTCTGTCTGTCCCCTGTCTGTCCCCTGTCTGTCCCTGTCTGTCCCCTGTCTGTCCCTGTCTGTCTCTGTCTGTCTCTGTCTGTCCCCTGTCTGTCTCTGTATGTCCCTGTCTGTCTCTGTCTGTCCCTGTCTGTCCCTGTCTGTCTCTGTATGTCCCTGTCTGTCTCTGTCTGTCCCTGTCTGTCTCTCTCTGTCTCTGTCTGTCCCCTGTCTGTCCCCTGTCTGT